>NW_008710601.1:1635471-1637479 GCF_000327385.1 Lottia gigantea
AGTTGAAGCTTTTTTGAAAATTCTTTTTTTGCCAAGTCAAACACCGTCTGTTCTATCATGATAGATATACCGAAGAGGCCCGTGAAGTCTAGTCAAGTCTAGAACGGCCTAAATCTAGGCCTAGTCAAATCGCCCACATTAACCCCTTTGGTGCCAGTGGGGTAGAAATTGTTTCGGGCCCATTTAAACCCCCGTGTTATTCTTTTTTCTGGGCCATGTTGTGTTGAGAAGATGCGCAACGAAGTGCTCTTTCATTTCATATGCGGAAACCATATCTTGGAATAAGCTTTAAGCCTTTCCTGAGCTAACCCTAATTGGTTTGTCAAAACTAGGGTTAACCCCAGGGTTAACCCTCGCTAACCCCAAGTCTCGGCGGCCCAGTGGTCTGCGCACTTGCCTGGCAACTTTGAGGACCCGGGTTCGAGTCCCAGTTGAAGCTTTTTTGAAAATTCTTTTTTTGCCAAGTCAAACACCGTCTGTTCTATCATGATAGATATACCGAAGAGGCCCGTGAAGTCTAGTCAAGTCTAGAACGGCCTAAATCTAGGCCTAGTCAAATCGCCCACATTAACCCCTTTGGTGCCAGTGGGGTAGAAATTGTTTCGGGCCCATTTAAACCCCCGTGTTATTCTTTTTTCTGGGCCATGTTGTGTTGAGAAGATGCGCAACGAAGTGCTCTTTCATTTCATATGCGGAAACCATATCTTGGAATAAGCTTTAAGCCTTTCCTGAGCTAACCCTAATTGGTTTGTCAAAACTAGGGTTAACCCCAGGGTTAACCCTCGCTAACCCCAAGTCTCGGCGGCCCAGTGGTCTGCGCACTTGCCTGGCAACTTTGAGGACCCGGGTTCGAGTCCCAGTTGAAGCTTTTTTGAAAATTCTTTTTTTGCCAAGTCAAACACCGTCTGTTCTATCATGATAGATATACCGAAGAGGCCCGTGAAGTCTAGTCAAGTCTAGAACGGCCTAAATCTAGGCCTAGTCAAATCGCCCACATTAACCCCTTTGGTGCCAGTGGGGTAGAAATTGTTTCGGGCCCATTTAAACCCCCGTGTTATTCTTTTTTCTGGGCCATGTTGTGTTGAGAAGATGCGCAACGAAGTGCTCTTTCATTTCATATGCGGAAACCATATCTTGGAATAAGCTTTAAGCCTTTCCTGAGCTAACCCTAATTGGTTTGTCAAAACTAGGGTTAACCCCAGGGTTAACCCTCGCTAACCCCAAGTCTCGGCGGCCCAGTGGTCTGCGCACTTGCCTGGCAACTTTGAGGACCCGGGTTCGAGTCCCAGTTGAAGCTTTTTTGAAAATTCTTTTTTTGCCAAGTCAAACACCGTCTGTTCTATCATGATAGATATACCAAAGAGGCCCGTGAAGTCTAGTCAAGTCTAGAACGGCCTAAATCTAGGCCTAGTCAAATCGCCCACATTAACCCCTTTGGTGCCAGTGGGGTATAAATTGTTTCGGGCCCATTTAAACCCCCGTGTTATTCTTTTTTCTGGACCATGTTGTGTTGAGAAGATGCGCAACGAAGTGCTCTTTCATTTCATATGCGGAAACCATATCTTGGAATAAGCTTTAAGCCTTTCCTGAGCTAACCCTAATTGGTTTGTCAAAACTAGGGTTAACCCCAGGGTTAACCCTGTTTAACCCGCTTTAACCCCAGGTCTCGGCGGCCCAGTGGTCTGCGCACTTGCCTGGCAACTTTGAGGACCCGGGTTCGAGTCCCAGTTGAAGCTTTTTTGAAAATTCTTTTTTTGCCAAGTCAAACACCGTCTGTTCTATCATAATAGATATACCAAAGAGGCCCGTGAAGTCTAGTCAAGTCTAGAACGGCCTAAATCTAGGCCAAGTCAAATCGCCCACATTAACCCCTTTGGTGCCAGTGGGGGTATAAATTGTTTCGGGCCCATTTGAACCGCCGTGTTATTCTTTTTTCTGGACCATTTTGTGTTGAGAAGATGCGCAACGAAGTGCTCTTTCATTTCATATGCGGAAACCATATCTGGAA
>NW_008710602.1:0-819 GCF_000327385.1 Lottia gigantea
ACACTAAGGTTAAAAGCATAACCTTTTAGGTTCACAAGGATAACCACTTATGTTCATAAGGATAACAACTTGATAACAAGGATAACAACTTAAGTTCATAAGGATAACAATGATAACAACTTAAGTCACTGTGAACACTATTACTGATTATGTAAGCTAAAAAAATTCCTGTTTCTGAAACTAGGGTATGATTGGTCGAATGGATAGTGAAGGTACTCCTTTAACTTTCCTTCCAAAAACATGGAAATTTGCCTTTAAATGAGACTTCAAATCAGTTTGCCAATAATTCTAACTACTTCTCTATCTACATACGCAAAGCAGGCCTATCTGAATATGTTTTTATTCTTATTTTAATTAAATTACACTTAAGAAAAAAATGTGTGAAGGTGAAAAAAACCTTCGACTTAAGTCAATTAGCTTAGTTAAAGTCTTGCTTAAGGAGTTAACTCTTTTTTTACCTTTTTATTGGAACTCTTCTTCATTGGTGTTCATTATTTCTCATCTCGTGTTTAACGCATTATAACTTCTTCTGGCGTTCAGTTTTAAAAATTTGTTTGTAACACTCTCAATTTACGTTTAACACTTAAGCCGTCAATTTGAAAATCATTTTTGAAACTTCTCAAGTGACAAATTGTTTAAAATTTTTCAAAACAGAAAATTTTTAGTTTACCTGATTGACATGTGAAGAATTTTCACACAAAATTTACGATATTTTTTGTAACGAAAAATTGGCTTTTCAACAAGTAATTACAGTTTTCACATTTACAATTTGATTAGTTGTTGGTTTTTTCTTACGCATGTTTCAAATCATCGTGGATT
>NW_008710602.1:6477-9548 GCF_000327385.1 Lottia gigantea
ATACTGTCTTTACCTCCTATAAGGAGTGTTCAGAGGAGCATACTGTCTTTACCTCCTATAAGAAGAGCAGAGGAGCATACTGTCTTTACCTCCTATAAGAAGAACTTGAGGAGCATACTGTCTTTACCTCCTATAAGAAGTGTTCAGAGGAGCATACTGTCTTTACCTCCTATAAGGAGTGTTCAGAGGAGCATACTGTCTTTACCTCCTATAAGAAGTGTTCAGAGGAGCATACTGTCTTTACCTCCTATAAGGAGTGTTCAGAGGAGCATACTGTCTTTACCTCCTATAAGAAGAGCAGATGAGCATACTGTCTTTACCTCCTATAAGAAGAACTTGAGGAGCATACTGTCTTTACCTCCTATAAGAAGTGTTCAGAGGAGCATACTGTCTTTACCTCCTATAAGAAGTGTTCAGAGGAGCATACTGTCTTTACCTCCTATAAGAAGAGCAGATGAGCATACTGTCTTTACCTCCTGTAAGAAGTGTTCAGAGGAGCATACTGTCTTTACCTCCTATAAGGAGTGTTCAGAGGAGCATACTGTCTTTACCTCCTATAAGGAGTGTTCAGAGGAGCATACTGTCTTTACCTCCTGTAAGAAGTGTTCAGAGGAGCATACTGTCTTTACCTCCTGTAAGAAGAGCAGAGGAGCATACTGTCTTTACCTCCTATAAGAAGTGTTCAGAGGAGCATACTGTCTTTACCTCCTATAAGAAGTGTTCAGATGAGCATACTGTCTTTACCTCCTATAAGAAGAGCAGAGGAGCATACTGTCTTTACCTCCTATAAGGAGTGTTCAGAGGAGCATACTGTCTTTACCTCCTATAAGGAGTGTTCAGAGGAGCATACTGTCTTTACCTCCTGTAAGAAGTGTTCAGAGGAGCATACTGTCTTTACCTCCTATAAGAAGAGCAGAGGAGCATACTGTCTTTACCTCCTATAAGGAGTGTTCAGATGAGCATACTGTCTTTACCTCCTATAAGGAGTGTTCAGATGAGCATACTGTCTTTACCTCCTGTAAGGAGAACTTGAGGAGCATACTGTTTTTACCTCCCATAATAAGAAAAAAAATTCATTTGGAAAAATAAACCCACCTTTAACAATTGAAATTCAACTCTTAAAAATTTATCAATTGCACTAATGAATATAAGCTTTGACATGTTCCTTATCCATAAGTAATCCTTATTTCAAAAACCATCTAAAAAAATTGACAGAACTTTTCAAAATATTTATCAAACTTGACCTGATAACTGGCACTTAAAAAACTTGAAACTTCCAAGCCTCACTTATTACTTAAAGTTCAAATTTGTTAAAATTCAAACAAGATGATGTTAAAATTCAATAAAAACACTCCTAAATTCTTTGAAACATTGTGAAAATTGTATAATTTACCTCCAGTTAACTGAGAGTAAGTGGTTTATGATGGTCTTTGGTTGTGTTAATATTGAGAGAGGCTAGTGTGTGCTTTAAGCCAGTAGATATACACGGCACTACCTGATAGTTATATACCTTTCTTACTTTAGTTTTAATGAAGTTACAGACTTTTAGTTTTAGTGTTAACTTTCAAAAAGATATACAGTCTTGTTCTTTGGTTTATTGTGCGACTTTTAACCAGGTTTATCACCTTGGCTTTAGTTTTGGAGTGTCCACATAGTAAATATAGTTTACTTGTTTCATCACTTTCTTTAGTTTTAGTTTAAAATTATGCTATCTTGTAGAACAGCACTTTTGCTAAATCCTGCCACACTGCGACATAGGATAATCAACACATGATCCATTTCTGAGAGTCCACATTACTTATAAAGTTTAGTTGGTTCACCACTTTCTAACTTTAGTTGTATTAGTTGTTTAATTTTCAAAAGGTAACACTTTCTTGTGCTTTACTCTTTGCCTTCTTGAATACCTGATGCCAATTTTCAACTGGGTTTGTCAATTTGGCATCGCTTTCAAAGGGTCCACATAGCTAATTGTTAATTTCTCGCAAATTTTTTGCTACCTTGTCAACACTTGAGAATGACGAGGGGAATCGTGTCGAACAGTCATGTGAAATAAATAAATATATTAAAGGTTAACTCTGCTTTTAGAGTAGTGTATAGTTATTTCAAAATATTTACCAAGTAAATCGGCAAAAACTTCAACTTTAAAGGGATTGCGAAAAATTTTCAAAATATTGTATGTGTATTACAGACACTGATAGCATCAATTTTCACCATTCCAATTTTAGTTATTTCAAAATATTTACCAAGTAAATCGACAAAAACTTCAACTGTAAAGGGATTGCAAAAAGTTTTCTAAATGTTGTATGTGTATTAGAGACACTGAAAGCATCAATTTGCACCAATCCAATTTTCAATCAGACGTCTGTGCTTAATGCAATTGATGTAGTCACTAATTGAAAAATATGCTTCATTACATAAGGCCCTTCGCCTTTAAGTAATATTTGTACCAATATAGGAACATAGACGGAATTGTAAAGACGACTCTTTGATAGAAGTGGAATGTTTTCATACTTACAGTCTCGCAGACAAATATTCGAAGGCAAGCAGACGGAATCTCATTCTGATAATTCACTATACAAATATTGGTCCGGGAAATATTTTATTTAAGCGTTCTGTAACTAATCGCGAAGTTTTTGCCGATAACTCGATTTGATGTCTGTTTCTTTTCATATGAGTTTTTCATTTCTTAATCGCGATGTATTTTTATGATAGCCAATTTGTTAGTTTTGGTCGACCAGTCTGTTATGAACAAGTCACCTTGGTAACCAATATTTTTCACTATTGGTTAAATTTCCAAAGGTTCACAAAATTATGGCAAGGGTCATTTGTGCTCATCGTATGTTTCACTAAATAAATGATCACATGTAAAGTATGCCAAATATGAAACACATTTTAGTCAGTAACTTTGGTATTTTCTAACTATGGTAACATCCTTATAACACTCTAGAGCTCTAGTCAGACATGACTGGTAAATATACAATTAAATCAACAGTCTAGAACTCTAGTCAGACATGACTGGTAAATATACAATTAAATCAACAGTCTAGAGCTCTAGTCAGACATGACTGGTA
>NW_008710602.1:14284-15450 GCF_000327385.1 Lottia gigantea
CTGCAATGCTATCTGAAATAATCTGCTTTGAAGGAAAGTTAACTTTTTAAATAGCAACCCACAACCCATAAGAACCGTAATGTGACAAAATGGGGTAACCATGCAAAAAAAAGAATCAAAATTCCAACACTCTGACCAACTGTGCCTCTTTATAATTCCGCTTCGGCAGCGAAATAATCTGCTTTGGGAAGAAATTTGATTTTTTAACCCATAAGAATGTGACAAAATGGCGTAACCAAGCCAAATTCTAAGACTCTATGATTCTATATAATTCCGCTTCTGCAACGCTATTTGGAATAATCTGCTTTGGGACATTGATAAGAAGCTTAACGTTAAACTGACAAAATTGTGAGTTTTCCGAGAAACCGAACATCAAGAATTATGACAATTCATTTTTATAACACCAGTTGTCTTTTTTCATCTTCCGCGAAAACTCGTTATATTTTTCAGAATTAACGACGTTGTAGTAAGAAACAAGGAAGTTAGCCACAGTTTTCCAGCCATTAATATTTCTAATGAAGATAATTCTAAGACATTGTTTTTAACGGCACACTATTTTTGACTTTTTTGTTTTTGCAAAGAATTTAAATTGGAAACATTTTCAAGAGTTTTTGTTTTGTACTCTTAGGGCAATATGCAGCGCTGGTACTTTACCTAAACTTTGACTAAAGTTAGACTTAAGCTGAACTTTAGGTATGCACCAGTCATGCTCAAATTTGACTATCAAATGTAGAAAATGAAAGCCGTAATCCTTACTTTGTAAAAGTTTAGCCAAAGTTCAACTTTTAGCTTTAAGCATATCTTAAACGATGGACTTTTGGCCTCAAAACAATGTTCTGTGACAAAAATCGGTTATGTGAGACAAAATTCATTTGGCAAAGAGACATACGTCATGTTTTTCTTGAACATTGTCCATCGAGTGTAGCTTATGAAAACTTGAATACATAACAATGTATTTGTTTTTACCAGACAAAAACACTTCATCTGTACCTGGCTTTATTTTTGTTCTGATTTTTTTAAACTTTTTTCAAAATAGTAGAAAATGTGTGAAAGAAAAAACTAAGAAAAGTTGTCTGTGCTGGCCCCCCGAGGTAAAGTTTTTTAATGAGGTTTAATGAATGCTGGAGAAGTCTAAAAAAGGATATGGAGTTCTAAATGTAGAAAAA
>NW_008710603.1:0-1624 GCF_000327385.1 Lottia gigantea
CAGTCTTTATAATAAAGGATTTCCAAATATAGTTGAAAGAAAATGTACTTGATCCATGAAAGTAAAGTATATAGCAAAGTAAGAACGCTTAAGGGTTTAAGATCCATTCTTCTTAAATAGAAAATTTCGCAAAAGTGCACTTAGTAGTGTATTTGTAGTTTGAGTTCTAATTAAAATAGCAAAATAAATATATATTTTAGAACTGATGGCAAGAAGACTTACTATGTATAGATTTATTGTTTAGCAAACCATCCACGTCACATATCGTTAAAGAGAATTACGAATATATTCTAATAATGTAAACCACATTGATGTGGATGAATATATTTGATGTTAAGACTGGGGTTGAAAACTTTCAATTTTTTTTCAAAGCATGATCATGAATTATATTTATTACAGAATGTGGCATAGACGTCCAAAATTGCAAAAATGTCCGTTAACGATCGGCTATAAACCGGAAGTTGGTATTTTTCATCCAATATCAGTAAATCTATATAGAGGTCAAGGACATTTTACTCAAAAGAGTTCAAGTTCAAGGAAATAAGGTCGGGAAAACAAAACACAAAATTGATTTGCCGCCACTCGTTTGAAGATATAGGAATATATTCTTCCCATCAGGCCCGTAGCCAGACGTAATTGTTCGGGGTGGGGCAAGTGATATATTCGGAGGGGCAATGGGGGAATGGGGGTGGTCGATTGCAGGAAGAGGTGGAGCATCCTGGAGCATCGAACTGTTACTATCACTTTCTATCGATAGCTGAGGTCAAGGACATTTTACTCAAAAGAGTCAATGTTTCGAGATATATACTTTTAATTGTTTACAAAAATTCAAACGGTCATTAAAAAAAATTGAATTCGAAATTCAAACTCTGCTGCCATCAAGTTTTAAGTAGAATTAGAAGGCTGTCCAGCAGCCCTAAACTTCCTAAAAAAATCGATTTTAATTAGTTTTGCTAAAATTCCTTCAAATTGTGGAATTTAAAGAGAAATCCTAAAAAGTCATAATTTTATGACAAGAATTCTGTCCAAAATGGCCTCAGGTGTAAGCAAATCGAACCTTTTCAAAAAATTGTTTTTAGTGTCAAATTAACGAGAGTAATTTATTTAAATGTCAAAAGCTGTCCTAATTTTTAGTTATAATATTCCTAATTATGAAATTAACCATTATTTTAGACACAAAAATCATACAAATCTGACAATAAATTTTTTCGAAAGTGCGTCACTCTCAGGTAACGGCGCATGCGTCACTTCCAGATTGGATTTTTTCTTCTTAGGTGCCTCACATTATTTTTTATGGATAATCTATATGGTTTTTGTTAACATTTGTGAAGTACACCGCAGTCGGAGTCACCCAACCTGATTTTTAGAAAACGGAAGTTCCCACGCCGAAACTGGAAGTGATTTTAAATTTAATGACGCAGTTTTATTTGTATTGGCATGCTTGAGTAGACAATTTCCGAATTATTCATGAAAATTGCTTTATCAAAAAAAAAAAGAAAATCTTGAATATACATATTGACGAAATATTGGTAGCAGATTATGAACTTTTCAGTTTTCACATAAGGAGGTATATCAATCATAAATGAGTAAAAATTTCATAATGAAAAGTGGTATCAGGTGTCCA
>NW_008710604.1:0-1623 GCF_000327385.1 Lottia gigantea
AAAGACTTGGGTTCAGTTGGACCTGAAATAGTGTTTGTAAAATCTCAAAAATTACAAACAATATCACCCCCAAAAATTTCAAAATGGATTTGAACAATATGTTTTTAACAAATTCACTATTTGCATGTGATTATTTAACAGAGTAATAGTAATACTCTCCAAAAGTAACCAAAATAAATCAGCAGATTTGCCTCATTAATCAAGAATATTTCCAGGGCAAAAAAATATACAGGGATCTTTCTTGAAGTCTCAGTAAAACCAATTTAAAATCTCTCGCTTTGAACAATCCTATGAAGGGAATCATGTTTTAATTTTTAATAGGGCTTATGGATGTAATAATCATATCTAATCTTATAAATAAAAAACCAACATACCAGATTCAAATGTTATAGCTGATATAGCATTACTTCTAGGTCCAATACCTACATCATTCTGACTAGCCATAGTAAATATATACTCTGTACCAGCTAATAGATTAGTAACTTCATAGTCACTTAGTTTCGTATCTAGTTTATCTGTTAACAAGTTAAAATTCTCTTCTAATCTATAAATAAAATTCTTCCATCAAAACCAATCTAATAGTAGAAATAATAATCTTTAGAAAAAAATATTACAAAAATAAAATATACTATTCCTTCCTTTAAGCAAGATAAGGATTCTTGTTTTTGAATTGAAAAGTGGTTAAATTTTGGGAATGAGTAGTATATCAATAAAAGTGTTCTTATTTACTTATTCACCTAAAGCAGTACGAGAATTCTCACCAGATATAACAGTACAAATTTAAGACAGTCAAAACTACACAGTGTAAATGAGCTATATAACTCAATGTTATGTACTCTTTTCAAAAAGAGTTATTATATCAACTTACAGATTTGCATACTACTATATATCGAATTTAATTCTAATACAGAAAACAAACTATATTGAAACATAGAATATAGAAATATAGAAATATACAAACCGTTGTTTATAATATATTCTATAATATGATATATTGGTATAATCAGGTTGTATAACATCTAACCAAGATAAACTAATAGATGATATTGATACTGGTATAACACTAGCTAATATTGGTGGTTTTGGAGTATCTATAATAAATAATCAGTATACTTATTATTATTATATTAATTATTTTTTAAAAAAATAACAAAAACTAGAGCCACACGTGGCACAGAGTGGGACTTTGCAAATGTAGCAAAATGCTAAAGACTCTGAAAAAATCAACCTTCTACGATAATTACATCACGCGCAAGAGCAGTCTAAAGTTGAGAAGAATTGTTTGTAAGATTGTTATAACGGAAGTAAACAGCCCTCACAAATGAAAGTATCAGAAGATAGCCAAGGTCAATGACATTTGACATTGAAAGGGAGACGGTCAACAAAGGTCAAGGTTACGAGATACAAGTCATCCAAATTTTTAATTATATACGGCTATAAAACCGGAAGTTGAGATAGGACAGCAAATATAAAAGTATAAATAGATAGCCAATGTGAATGACCTTTGATCCTACAAAAATCAGGGTCAAAAAAGGTCAAGGTCAAAAATTGAAAATTTTGAATTTTCAAAACCTGTTCCTTTTTTTTAACTATAAAGCTGAAACAATCGAACTTCTAAGACAA
>NW_008710605.1:0-1222 GCF_000327385.1 Lottia gigantea
AAATATGAGGTAGTTGTACTGCGATATCGCTGTCATTTCAGAATCAAAAACATACGCCCGAAATTCCATGTCTACATCAATATGCACAAATTCACGCACCACAAAATTTTCGTGGTAACGCTCTTTAATTTCTAACGCTAAAAGTAGATCTTGATAAATTCTTTCGCTCGACAACATGAATTGCATCACTTCCTTTGACGTCGAAACCTTCATCGCTTCAAACGCTGCTTGAAGTAAAGCAACTATCTGATCATTTTCATTCTGTCGCTTTTCCTCAGGTAATTTATTCAAAAACATTTTATACACTTCTCCAAACCTTTTCATAGCCATCGGCGCATCTTTCGGACTACGGCTGGAAGTTTTAACAAATGCAAAACCTTCAGCAGAACGAGAAATAACGTCTTTTAAAACGACATCAAGACGTTGAGAAAGACTATCAATAATTTCATGTTCTTCAACTTCTAATTTCGACCACAAATCCACTTTTGCAATTTGTGCTGGATTTAAATTTCGAAATAATCTCTCAAAAATTTTTATAAATGTTTCAGCTTCCTTCATTTTGACTTCACAGAATTGTGAAGGGAATGTAATATCCTGAAGAAAATGCAGCCACATTTCTGTGTTCACATCCAAGCAGGTGTTTTGATAATCGGTAATTTCCTGTTTTGATATAAATCCTGCCAATTTGGGACTGGAATAATCTTTGATTTCATGGTCTGATTTCTTCAATTTTGCTGATTTGATTTCTTCCAAAAAGCTCGCCATGATTTATCTGAAAAATAAAATTAGTCTATTCTGTTCAAAAGAGTTTGCTTAAAATGAAAAAATAAGTGTTTCATAACTTCACAAATTGCAAAATTAATATGCTTTATCACATATGGCTCTTTGTGATAAGTGACATCATCTAACACTTAGTTTTAATGGAATTGCAGGAACAATAAACAATTTAAAAGTGTGTTCTTGAGTAAATGCAAACCACCAAAAAAAGCATCAATTTTTGAATAACGGAATTCCCAAAAAATGCCAAGAGCTGAGAAAAAAGGCTAGCTAGCAGTAACACAAAAAAAGCATCAATTTTTTAAAAAAAAGGATTCCCAATAAATCCCACAGGGCAGGGCTTTTCAACCTAGAAATAATGACCCCCAGGGAGGTAAGAGGTAAGAATGTTAGTAGTAAGCAATTTGATTATTAGGTGAAAAAAGTAAGCAGTAGGCTAACACAA
>NW_008710605.1:8318-10390 GCF_000327385.1 Lottia gigantea
ATACTAACTTGAAAATTCAAGATACTAACACATGCTAACTCGAAAATTAAAAAAAAAAAAAATGAATGGCACTAATACGCTTCCGTATGATTTTAAGCATGCTTGGATTCCATTTTAGAAATTTTTAAGTTGAATTTATTCATAACTTTTTCTTGATAGTTAGAATGATAGATCCTAATTTAACTAACAGGTGTTTTACAACTATGTCATACTATCTTGATTATTTAAATGTGTTGATATTAAAACCAATGAACACTATTGAACACATTTTTATAATGTCCCTGAACACTATTGAACATATAGGGTCCCTGAACACTATATTGAACACTGTATTTACAGGAATGAAAAGAAGTTTTGATGATGATCTAGGTTATGGTTTCATGCATGAAAATAGAATGGATCGAGGTGGACGTGAGTTTATTTTTTTTCATTCAATGATTCTTGTGGAGTGAATAATTTGAAATTTGCCATTATTGGCATTGTTTTGCTGATGTCTATTGGGTCTAACAGTTATTCTTTTGTAAGCAATAATTTAGGTTAATGAAGTTTCCCTAATTGAACACTGCATGTCTGTCTCCATTAGTCCAGTTAAGACCTTATTTGCACGTCAGCCATATTGAATCCAGACCGAGGCTATGATGCAAACAATGAGGTTATCACTTTGTGGAAGTTGATCGTGTGTTCAGTGACGTCACATAGGTTATTTCTGAATATTATGATGTCACATGCCTTATGAACCTCGCTCAAAAACCAGGCGTGAATAAGGTAGAAGCAAAGGCCTAGGTCACAAGTAGTCTTGCGTTATCAACCTTTTCTCTCTTTGTTTCAGCGCCACCTATAGGTGATATGATGGACATGATGGGAAATTACCCCAACCCCTCAAGTCAGACACGGCTTCAGATTGTAGCTTCACCTGGTCTATCTAACGCCTATCTTGCTAGACTGGCTAACCTGGTACCAGGATTAGAATATTGTGACTTGAACGAACAGACTGGTAGGTAATCTGACCTTAAAGGGATTGTAAATAGGTTTTTTTATAGGAATCACAGAACCCATTGGTTTTTCATTTTGCTTGTGGGTAACTACTGAAAGTGTAGTGGCGTTAAGTTAGTGGTCTGAGAAGTTGGTGAATGGAATCCCAAATAGTTTACTAAAATTGTTGGTTACTATTATGACAATAGACATTAACCACTCCTATCAACTACATAAACAAAGCTATGAATTTTTATATATATATTGAAACGATTAAAGTTAACAAGTATCGCATCGTGTATCGTGACTGTTGTATTGTGATACATATCATATTGTGACCCGTGTATTGTGATACATATCATATTGTGACCCTTGTATTGTGATACATATCATATTGTGACCCTTGTATTGTGATACATATCATATCCTGCCATGATTGGCGATACCCAGCTTTAGTCCAAAATACCGTTGGCAACTAATGTTTATAAGCGCAGACCTGGCTTAAAAATTTCTTCCTCTTTGTTAAACAGTATCCACATTATTTTCTCTGACAGGAATGGCGTACGTACGATATACTAGTCCACAATGTGCTGCCTACGCTAGAGATAAGCTGGATGGATTTGAATATCCAATAGGATCTAGATTAATGGTGAGGTATCCAGAGGAAGGCACAGAAGCTCGAGGATACGGATCCAAAAGGTATGTTTGTCTCCAGGTGGAGTGGTAGCCTTAAAAATTATGAACTTGTCAGTAGGTGTATTTCAAATTTATCAGAAAAATGATTTGAAATTTGAATGGATAGCAGAAAGAAAGAGATCTTAACATCGTCTCTCAAAAAACATTATCAGGAGTTGAGAATATCAAACTTATAGCAAACATTTTAACAACCTCTTAGGATGACCAACAAGTTGAAATTTTTAAACTAGGTTAAAATGAGTTTTCGTTCATCAGTGAACTTACCTGGTGTCATAACTATACAACAGAATCTCTCTATAATCTAATAAATCTATAAAACTAAGTAATTATTCATTAAACTAAGTAATTTTAAAACATGCTTAGAAGAGTTTTTCAATAATTATTTAGTTTAATAGATATATGGT
>NW_008710605.1:15738-17938 GCF_000327385.1 Lottia gigantea
AAAAATGTCTGTCTCCAGGTCGAAATTATGGCTATGCAAAATACGCAACAAAAGAAGATGCAATGAGAGCAATACAGAGTTTACATGGTCAGAATTTAGCTGGTCAGAGAATTAAAGTTTTAGAAGCTGAACCACCTAAATCTGGGGAAGGAGATGACCCTCATGATCATAATGGTATGAAAAAACTCAAATATGAGGAATCCAGGAGCATGGTAAGTGTTGGCATAGCTTTTTACATGTCAGCATTTATGGATTTTTTTTTTTTTTTTTAAATGTATATAGACCAATAGATCTTATTCAGGCCTCACCCATAAAGCATCAGCCATATTGCATTCAGAAGAAGGCTCATAACGCAGACACATAGATAAATCATATTTTGGTCTCAAAAACATAAGTTGTTCCTCTAAACTCAGTAATAATGATCACAGTTTACCATCAAAATTTGAGACTTCCAATCCATGGGAATCTATAATTATCAACGTGCGAGAAATGTCATTTTGACGTCATGTGTATACAGTAGACTCAATCATCCTTGTCTCACTTCGTTTATGCACAGCTGCATAGGATGATGATTTGGTGTTAAAAGACTTAACCAATTTTCTCGCTGTTGATCAGATGTTACATTTCCTTTTTCTTATTGGACATCACCATCTCTAATGATGTAATTTGTGGTATAAACCTCGCATTTGCTGGTTCCAAAAACACATCTTGAGACTGGCAAAGACCTTAGTAGCCCCTTTGTATTTTAAGACCAAGCCTGTTTTGTATTCTAAGACCAAGCCTGTTTTGTATTCTAAGACCAAGACTGTTTTGTATTCTAAGACCAAGCCTGTTTTGTATTCTAAGACCAAGCCTGTTTTGTATTCTAAGACCAAGTCTGTTTTGTATTTTAAGACCAAGCTTGTTTTGTATTCTAAGACCAAGCCTGTTTTGTATTCTAAGACAAAGTCTGTTTTGTATTCAAAGACAAAGTCTGTTTTGTATTCTAAGACCAAGCCTGTTTTGTATTCTAAGACCAAGACTGTTTTGTATTCTAAGACCAAGTCTGTTTTGTATTCTAAGACCAAGCCTGTTTTGTATTCTAAGACAAAGTCTGTTTTGTATTCTAAGACCAAGCCTGTTTTGTATTCTAAGACAAAGTCTGTTTTGTATTCTAAGACCAAGCCTGTTTTGTATTCTAAGATCAAGCCTGTTTGTATTCTAAGACCAAGCCTGTTTTGTATTCTAAGACCAAGCCTGTTTTGTATTTTAAGACCAAGCTTGTTTTGTATTCTAAGACCAAGCCTGTTTTGTATTCTAAGACAAAGTCTGTTTTGTATTCAAAGACAAAGTCTGTTTTGTATTCTAAGACCAAGCCTGTTTTGTATTCTAAGACCAAGACTGTTTTGTATTCTAAGACCAAGTCTGTTTTGTATTCTAAGACCAAGCCTGTTTTGTATTCTAAGACAAAGTCTGTTTTGTATTCTAAGACCAAGCCTGTTTTGTATTCTAAGACAAAGTCTGTTTTGTATTCTAAGACAAAATCTGTTTTGTATTCTAAGACCAAGTCTGTTTTGTATTCTAAGACCAAGCCTGTTTTGTATTCTAAGACAAAGTCTGTTTTGTATTCTAAGACAAAGTCTGTTTTGTATTCTAAGACAAAGTCTGTTTTGTATTCTAAGACCAAACCTCTTTTGTATTCTAAGACGATGCCTCTTTTGTATTCTAAGACCCAGTCTGTTTTGTTTACAGCAAACCTCGAAAGGAAATAAACAATTTATGCCGAGATAGAAAAAAGATGGACTGACAACAGAAATATTCTGATAAATTACCAAGATAAATGTAGGATAGAGATGACTGCCATATTTTATGAATTAAACTCATATTTTTTAATTTTATTCATTAAAATTTTGACGTCTGTTTTCAAATTTACTGTTAGTTTTAATGTAATGAAACAGGGAGGGGAAGGGCAAAAAACCCAGCAAGCTTCGAAAGGAAACAGACAAGATACAAATATTTTTTGGTCCACCTTGCTTTGTTTAAAGAGGCAGTACGAAAAATTTTCATTATCCAAAACGTGGTAAATTATACCTGAAAGTATTTCTGAAAACTTCAAACTACAAAATAGTCCCTGTAAACATGTGTCACCAACTTTCAAATTACATCCAATGACTGTTGATAACATATAACAAGTCTGAAAACTTTGACAGAATGTTGTTGG
>NW_008710605.1:26467-29064 GCF_000327385.1 Lottia gigantea
TTTTGATTGGACAATATATAGCTATGAATACATCATTTGTATTACTACAGTCTTGAGGAAGTATGACAACTGGGGACGTGGTTTGGACAGGATGCACTTCAAGTTAGCTTGTCGTTTATCAACAAAGCTTTTCAGTACATCCTCCAGACTGGCTTACTGTCATAGTTATGTTTTTAAATACCACATACCACACAGTCTATCTTGATATCTTTCTATGACTCGTAATAATTCCATACTAGATCTCTGGATTGCTTTAAATACCTACATTCAGAGAATACGAAATACAATGAAAGACTTGCAGGATCATTGATACAGTTATATTGCCAGTAATGTTTGACTAGAGCTAAAAAATTGTCTAATGATTACTCTTACAAAAAAATTGCTCTCCAAATCTATAGGCAATGGAGATCACCATACATTCTTAATGAAAAGAAATTAATGGAGTTTTATGTTCTACTTTTCTGCACCTAACTGGGCTAATGAAGACTGGCAAAGCCATGCAGTGTACAATGAGGGTAATTTTGATTTCCAGTTGTCGAAGGATATTTAACAGGTACAACCTATCATCTCAAATTATGCCAGGAAGAAATATGAAAGAATGAAAATATAACTTACCTCTAACTTGGCGTCTAATTGTGAGTCAGAAGCTACCACATGTTCATCTTCCTTCTTGCCTAGTTTTTTAATAACAGCCTGTTTTGTTGTCCAGTATGTTTCTTTCATTCTGTGTAGAGTAGAGGTGTTGGTATTCTCAACATGACGGTCATAGTTTGACCCTGAATACCCACGATTCCTAATAAAACACCAAATATTAATTAATAAGAACAAGTGGTTTTGGCAGCCTCCTGAGATTGGGGGTACAGATTGAATCATGGGGTACAACTGTGGAAACTGAATTAAAAATGCTGCAATTCTGTGGAAGAGGCATAGTTGCAAACCCTCTCATTAAACTTTGGATTGACTTGGTGCATTCTGGCACATATTTCAAATAAAGTGGGGGTACAATTGGGAGTGTTTTGTGATTACACTTATTGCAGGAACCACAGACGTCTGATTGAAAATTGGAATGGTGCAAATTGATGCTATAAGTGTCCCAAAAATGAAATGAAATGAATGGAGTTTTATGTCCTACTTTTTGCACCATGTGGGCTAATTAAGACAGGCAACGCCATGTAGGATGCAATGAGGGAAAATTTGCCAGAACAGCAGCATTAGTCTGCTCTTTTTTGATTTCAACTGTTTGGGGAGCACAGCCTGTTGCAAACAAGGCCTCGGTTTATTGTCCCATCCGGACGACTAGACGCAATTGTCCCCAATACAAGAATTTAGAAAACCTCTCTAAAAGCCATTTAATAGGCAAGATGATTGCAGTAAGACAAGAAAGTTGGGAACTTACATTTTGAAAAGTGTTTTCCAGACTTCAGGGAATGAAACAAAAACAAAACAATAATGGATAAAGATTTCGGGTGACCTGGAAGACAAATAATATTGTATTGTATTGTGTCTCAATACACATTGTATCTATGGCTGGGTAAAATGATTGAAATAATTGACTATCATTGCTAAGAATTTATAATTTTGATTATTGATTTTCAAATATCATAATCAATTATATGTCAAAGTTATATGTACCCGTTAACAAGTAGTAATCTCTTTCACATAGGTTCCCTTCAGCACATAACTTACCCACAATAAACTATAATAACCAATCAAAGCAAGAATATACTCATATATTCTATGATGCAAAAATAACCCATGAAATTAAGAATTTCAATTTTTTTTAATTTAGTATTTACAGGGTTTCTCAACTGAATTATTTTGATTATTAATTGATTATTGATCTGCCATCGATAATCAATCTCAATTTAGTAATCAATAACAAGCCTAGCACTAATCTATCTTGGCATGATTGTACACAAATCGGCTGACATTCTGGTTTCTTTTCTATATTTTATTTACACACAATCAATGAATCAAATGAGCAAGCTATGTTAATTGAAATTATTTATAGAAAAAATCTTCCATAGAAAAACAAGCTGTTACATTAGGTCTGTAATTATCATTCTGTTAGTTACTATATTTAGTAACAAACAGTATTGAAATTTAGGCTGTCATATTTCTGCAACAAATAAATTTCAGTGCATAGTTCACCATTTTCAGTGATTGATTTGGGTTTTTATTTATAATATGTTTTAAATAGTCTTCAGAAGTATTACCAACATCTTCGATAAATCTGGACACACATAGATTTCAAGACTTAAATTTTAAGGTGAGCTGTGAACACTATTACAGAATAGCTTAGCTAAAAATAATCATGTTTCTGAGACTAAGGTATGATTGGTCAAACTGATGGAGAACTTGTCCCTTTAAGTCAATGCTCAGGTACGGTACTGAAATCGTGCTTTATTAATAATATTTTCCCAGATTTTTTATCAAACTATTAACAAATTTAAATGTAAAATCAGACTTCATGTCATGTTTGATTCACTGAACTTCAATTGTGTTTTTTTGGTCAAAGCTTGCGAACTAACCTGCAACAATTGAAGCATGGCAAATCTTAAGCCCCATGCTTCAATGCAGTCAGAGACTTAGTTTAG
>NW_008710605.1:33775-36438 GCF_000327385.1 Lottia gigantea
CCCAACTCTCAATGGAGTGGATGGCACTCAAGTTTTTTTTTGTAAGTTTCTTTAGTGTCAATGAGCAAAAATATTTCATTTAAAGGTCTAAAATTTCCCTAATTTAGTTATTAAATTCTTAGTTTTAGCCTTAAATTAGACCCTAAAATTTTTTGTGAATGATTGCTGGACAATCAATTGTTCCAGATTATATCAAAGAAGGGAAAGAAAAGCAACTGTAGTAAGACAACATTTAGAAAGAATGGAACTGTAGAACATGCAACCAGTGAGGCAGTGATACTATCTCACTTAACTCCCTTTCAACGTCTAGACAAATGTGTCTTTAAATTTACTTATACTTATGAAGGTAAGCAAAAACATTGTTAGACTTGACTCTATTGTGGGCAATATGACCACTCACCACTACTTAAAGGGACAGTTTCACCATCGTTTGACCAATTATAGGCTTACTTTACTCTCAGGAACAGGAATATTTTAGATAAGCTAATCAGTAATAGTTTTCTCAGATCACCATTGAAATTTTAGCCTTCAAATCCATGTGTGTCCATAAAAAATTATCCGCATTCGATTGTACAAATGACGACTCATCTTTTCTTGAGACTCTACCATATAAAGAATAGACATATATATAAAAGGCCTAGTTTGACTTGTAATATTTCTGAAGACTATTTACATATATTCAAGACCCAAAATCAAACCCCAGAAAATAATTTTCAATGGTAGAAAATATGTTTTAAAAAGATCCTCTTTCTTTCTAGATTCATTGCTGGATGACAAAATTTCTAAAACTAAATCGCAAAAGGAGCCGAAAAAATCCACAAAAGAACAAAAAAGTGACAAGAAAACTATTGTCACTAAATCTATTGAAAAGATTCGAGAAAGTGATAAAAACTTGTGTAATGCATCTCTAAATGATGGAGTTGTGCCTACTCTACTGACTCTACCCAATGATAAGAATGAGACTGGTAATAGTATAGACAATGGTGAGAAGGAAGCCCAGACAGAGCAGCATTCAGCTTCTTTTGAGTTTAACTATGATAACTGTCTGATAGATAAAACTAAAGAAGAAAGATATTGCCTGGATGTAGAGGTAGGTGTGAATCTTTAACCAAACATCTGACCTGTCTTTCTCATATAATCTAACACATAAACATATATAGAAATATTAAAACAGAGCCTAAAACATGTTGTTACTCAGAGTATCACGCTATGCAATCTTCAGACAACTGACACATTTCAGGACTTGTCTCAAAATGTAGACATGAGAATAAGTTCTATTTGTCCTACTTCAATAGGGAAGCAGGCTGAAAATAGGTCAGTTGTCTGAAGATCACATAGCGTGAAACTGAGTAACAGTTATTTTTAGGTTCTGTTTTAATATTTCTATATCGCTCTACAAAACACCTGATGGTACTTCTCATTGGAGGAGTCCACAATTATACAGCTTTTACTCCCGAACTTGGCATACTTTTGACAAAATTTGAATGGAAGTGTCTTGCTTGTACAGATTTTTATTTTATTAACAGATGTATATGAAGAATGAGAAAGCATTTGAACATGATGTGTTGAGATTTCTGATGAGAAATGACATCCAGTATCGAGGTTTGCCCAAACTACAAAATGCACCTGTTACCCTCTTTCAAATTTATTTAGCTGTTCATGAAAGGGGAGGCTACCCAAATGTAAGTTGAAATGCATAGCTTTTACCTTATAGGCCTTAGTATAAGATACTGTAATATAATGGAGTTTTTATATTGTTAACTTACGGAGTTTTTATATTGTTAACTTATGGAGTTTTTATATTGTTAACTGAGTGAGTTTTTATATTGTTAACTTATGGAGTTTTTATATTGTTAACTTATGGAGTTTTTATATTGTTAACTTATGGAGTTTTTATATTGTTAACTGAGTGAGTTTTTATTTTGTTAACTTATGGAGTTTTTATATTGTTAACTGAGAGAATTTATATTGTTAACCTATGTAGTTTTTATATTGTTAACTTACGGAGTTTTTATATTGTTAACTTATGGAGTTTTTATATTGTTAACTGAGTGAGTTTTTATATTGTTAACTTATGGAGTTTTTATATTGTTAACTGAGTGAGTTTTTATATTGTTAACTTATGGAGTTTTTATATTGTTAACTGAGTGAGTTTTTATTTTGTTAACTTATGGAGTTTTTATATTGTTAACTGAGTGAGTTTTTATATTGTTAACTGAGGGAGTGTTATATTGTTAACTTAGGGAGTTTTTATATTGTTAACTTACGGAGTTTTTATATTTTTAACTTATGCAGTTTTTATATTGTTAACTTAGGGAGTTTTTACATTGTTAACTTATGGAGTTTCTATATATAAAATCTCCATATATTGTTAACTGAGTGAGTGAGGGAGTTTTTATATTGTTAACTTATGGAGTTTTTATATTGTTAACTTATGGAGTTTTTATATTGTTAACTTATGGAGTTTTCATTTTGTGAACTTAGGAAGTTTTTATATTGTTAACTTATGGAGTTTTTGTATTGTTAACTGAGGGAGTTTTTATATTGTTAACTTAGAGAGTTTTTATATTGTTGACTTATGGAGTTTTTATATTGTTAACTGAGTGAGTTTTTATATTGTTAACTTAGAGAGTTTTTATATTGTTAACTTAGAGAGTTTTATA
>NW_008710606.1:0-871 GCF_000327385.1 Lottia gigantea
ATGCACAGTTCTCGAGGAAACCAAGCACTGGGTAGCATATGAAAGCCTTGTATGTAAGAGTTATGACTATATACCAGGTAAATATAAATATATTATTGCTTTGTTTCTTTTACAGTTGAGTACATTTTGTATTTCCTCTTATAATTTCATTGAAATTATTTTTAGATCTTATGTCAGAATGCATGCATCATATATACTGTGCCAGAAACGAAGACTACAAAAGAGGTAAAAGGTCCCTAGAATTGGATGACATAGCACCAAATCTGTCGGGAGAGTCAAATCCGGAAACGACGTCAAATTTATTGAAAGAAATGAAACGAAGAAAAAGTGAAGGTAAACAACATTTTTATTCAGAATCGGAAAACGCTGAATGGTATCCAGAATATTCATTTGATGGAAATGTTGCTCTTATTGCAACGTAGGTACAAGCTGGTAATGGCTTGCGTTTCCCGGATCCCATCTTGCCATGTTGCCAGAGGATGAAATTTCTGTAAGCTTGATTTCGAAAAGTTTTATTAGAAAAGTCTGCATCTTGATTTGTTTGATGACTCCAGTTGAGAATGTTGGCAACTTCTATGACATCATGTCGCAAACATAATTTTTTTAATTCTGGCTTGGAAGTAATGGTGTCGTACGACAACATGTATTCATTCGAACATCCTCCATAATTTCACAATTTCCGCAACTGCACCAGCTTGGACGTGGGAGGTTGCTTGATGATTCCGAATCAAAAAATGGAAATAGGTGATCTGGAATGACATGTGCTGCTTCCTTGACTTTGTCGCGTAACTGTTCTAATGACATATTATCAACCTTTTCCTGTAATGATAAATTCAGAAGCATTCAGGAAATATTTGTGAATACATGGATT
>NW_008710606.1:5288-9923 GCF_000327385.1 Lottia gigantea
TATAGTTTTCATATATTCTTTATTTATTTTAAATATTTTATTCCAATCAGTTTTCGGCGTTTCACCAGACATATTTTAATATCAAGTATTTAACTTCTCACAAATATTTGTCATAACTTTTTGTCCTGCTGGTTTTCTTGTATTAATAAACACATAACTATGGTCGTCAGCATTGTTTCACTGTTTTTTACAAAGTTTTTTAAATTCATCTTTCTGCATACCAGGAATTATCGATTGAATTATTTGACTTAAATCATTGTCGTTTAATTCAAATAAAATAAAACAATTGGCGTTCTTTCTGATAAACATTGCATCCATTCCATAAAATGATTGAAAATTCGTCAATCGCATTGTTTTCTTGCAGTTCTTCAGATATTGATAATAGAATTGATCTGGAGTTGATGTACATATGTATAGGGAATGGACATCTAATAAATCTTGAGTTGTTAACATGTTAAATAACAGGTAGGTCTTTTCAGAGCCTGATTGCCCCACGATGCACGTTAGCATTGGGTTTTGTGGAAATCTGTCTGAATGTTTGAATTTTGAAGCCATTTTTTAATAGTTAAGTTTTATTGGGGGTTTAGTAGAACACCGTCTCCTTTTCGATATTTTGAAGATCACCACTGCGAATGTCCTTAAATATTATTCCCTTTCCTTCTTTGTTTTCAATCTTCGTTTCACCCGTATCGATTTGATCAATTAATTTAGACAAACCTTCTTTTACCGTTTTCTTGGTTTCATGGTTGAATTGTTTGATGGTTGATAAGATATCTTTTATGCCCGAATCATTGGCTAATTTTTCCATTTCTAGGTTATGTCTACGTTTTTCTCTGGCTGCTATGCGGCCTCTAACCCCCCAAAAATTAAGGGTAGGAGAAACAGAAATCCACCTTAAACAACTTGTTTGTCTATTTCAGCAAAATTGAAATGGTCTTGAATTTTATGATTTTTTAATTTATCAATAATTGATTTTGAAATATGTATCTTTATACCGTTATGAGTAATTGTTTTCGGTTTGCCACTTTTAATTGATTCTAATATTTTCTCAACTAAAATTTCTGGTTTCATTTTATAAAGTCATTTTGTCTTCAGTTCTGTTTATCTTTCTATCCATAACATTTATGATATGGCGAGACTCTTCTAGTAATAAACAATATTTCTCCTGCTGTCTTTTCAATATATATGGACAGCTGAACACCCGTTTTAAATAAATCTTCTTTGTGGGCGGAGAGATCAAAGCAAAATATTGGATAATTTAAAACAAAATCTACATATTGAAACTAAGGTACATTTCCAAATAACTCACTCATAATTTTATAGTTTCTATATAATTCGTTATTTTCGGTTACTTTTATTTTCTTGTGAATCCGGAAGAGATTTGAAACCAAGTATTAAATATCTTACTGGTTTTGTAGTGTTTGTCACTTGCCATATGTAATTCTCTTCTGTGATTGTTATCGATCCAATCGTGTTTCTTCTTAAAAATGCTATATCAAGATACCTAAAATGTTAAACCCATCTATTTTTTGTTTGGCTTCTAATCTTTTATTTCTGAGATCTCTAATTTTGTGTAATTCTTCACGGTTTTTGAAAGTAGTATATGAGCTTACACATTGGTCGCATAGGGATTCCCCATTCCATTTCATTTCATGGGGAAAATGCGACCAATGTGTAAACTCCCAAAAAGACCTAAATTCCCTACATTTTATAAATTCTTACAGCAAAACATCCTACATTTCATAAAACATCCTACATTTCATAAATTCTTACATTAAAAAAGACCAAAAAACACCTCAATCAATTTCCTACATTCCATCAAAAAAAAAGCTTAGTAAAAATACCCTTATATAAAATAACTTCCTTGTTTCGCTTAACATCCGGTTTTTTTAATAGCAACGTTTTAAATAATGTTATTTTTAGTCTAGAAACTTCTAGAAAAAAGAGAGATAACTCTTTTTTGGATAAAAAAAAAACAGACCACAATTTCTTCGTTAAATTAACTCATTTAAAAATAGGATGAGTTTAATTCTAAAACACGAACAACACAGATTCGAAGATTATTCGGGCGACGGTATCTTTTCTTCATTATTTTCTCTAGGTGAAACAATAATTCCAAAAGTAGCTAGCTTTGTTACAACAAATCACTCATTTCAACCGGAGCGAAAGCCATCGGCTCAATCGGGAAAGAGTATAAGCGACACAGTGAAACAATCTAACGAGTTGAAAGAATTAGAGCTAATAAGAAAACTTCGAAACAGGAGATTAGAAGAAAGGAAAGGAAAATATTTAAAGTTATAGGATAAAAATGATATTCGCTCACCCTCCAAAACCTTATTTCGGTTCAGGAGATATACAAAAATCATTGGGTTCTCTTCCTGGATTTCTATGGGCGAAATATCCCGGAGAAAAACATCTTCCCGGTCATAATTACACCGGTTCAGGTACTAGGCTAGATCTGCGATTAGACGAAAACGATAAACCCAAACCCGGCGAAGAACCAGTCAATAGAGTTGACGCCGCTGCGCGTAAACACGACATACTATACAGAAACAAAGACATAAACTTCAGACGCGAAGACAAATGATAATCGAACTTGAAAATATTCCAAATCCAACTTTCAAAGAGAGAATGCAAAGAGCATTAATCATAAAACTGTTAAAAGCAAAAATGAAATTAGGTATGGGATTAGCGGATGAAATACACAAAGAATTTAGAAAAACTAAAAACTTTTTAAAAGTAAAAGTGTTTGAAAAAGATGAAATATGGTCAGCCGATTTAATTCATATGCCAGTCGAAAGAGGATTTAAATATTGCTTAACAGTTATAGATTTGTATACGAGATATGCTTGGGTTATTCCTTAGAAAAACAAAACAGGATTATCAGTCAAACACGCATTTGAAACGATTATGAAACATCCTAACCGATATCTAGAAACACTGTGGGTAGATAAAAGAAGTGAATTTTATAACAAAAATATGAAATCTCTGGGATTTGAAATTTACAGCACGCATAACGAAGGAAAAGCTGTAGTAATAGAAAGATTTAACAGGACTCTAAAAAATAAATTATTCAAAAAGTTCACGGAATTGAAATCTCAAAAATGGCTTAAAATATTACCAGAGGTTGTAGATGAATACAATAACAAAATTCATTCATCTATAGGTGTCACACCAACACAAGCCATCTGTCTGCCAAACCTGATTGTCGCGAGAGACATTTGTACACTTTGCCTAAAATCCATAAGAATCCAACCAAGGAGTGGTTTATCTCGAATAAAATCCCTAAAGGCCGCCCGATTATATCTGACTGTGGTAGTGAGTCATATGCAGTGTCAGAATACATTGATCATTTCTTACTACCTCTAGCATGCCAACATCGCGCCTACCTTAAAGACACAACCGATTTTGTCAATAAAATAAAAAATCTTCGAGTTCCCTCTAATGCTATTTTAATTTCTATCGACGTTTCTTCTATGTATACCAATATCGATAACACTACTGGTTTAACGGCAGTTCGTAAAGCTTTTAATAGAAACCCAGATCCAAACAGACCCGACGATGCAATTCTACAGCTTTTAGAGATTTGTCTTAGTTGAAACGATTTCACATTTAATGGTAAAACATATTTACAAACTTCAGGGACAGCAATGGGCAAACGATTCGCCCCTTCGTACGCAAACCTTTTCATGGCAGAGTGGCAACGTGAGGTGTTGCCCCTCTGTCCACTTGACCCACTTTTTTACGGACGCTTTTTGGATGACATTTTTATGGTTTGGACTTATTCTATCAACAGTTTTGGGAATTCTTTGAAATTCTCAACAACCACCATCCTTCTATCAAACTAACCGCAAACGTGAGTGACAAAAGCATAGACTTTCTCGATACCACAGTCTTTAAGGGAGATTCCATAGCAGAAACAAATAAACTGGATATTAAAGTGTATTTCAAAGAAACTGATACTCATCAACTCTTGCACAAGAGCTCCTTTCACCCAAATCATACCTTTTCTCGTATAATTAAGTCACAAGTTTTACGATTTCATCGAATTTGTACAAGATCTTCTGATTTCAACCAAGCCTATACGATTGTTTTCTCAAAACTGAAAGAGCGTGGGTACTCTAAACGATTTTTACGAAACATTAAAAATTCCACCTTAGCACAGATAGCAGCTAAAAACAGACTTTATGCCGAAGAACCTCCAGGTTTAAGAAGTGCTCCATGTTTGTCCAGTAGATGCAAAACATGTCCCTTTATATCAGAAACTCATTATTTTGTAAGCAACTCTACGAATAAAAGGTACCCGATCCAGGAACATCTAACATGTGAACATTCGAATGTAATATATTTAATTTCATGCAAGAAATGTCCCAAACAATATGTAGGAGAAACTAAGAATAATTTACGAACTCGCTTTAATGCTCATAGGTCAGACATCAAATTAAAGAAAGACAAGCCTGTTTCTAATCATTTCAACCTCGACGACCATTCAATAGACGATCTCACCCTAATCCCAATTGAGCGTATAGAAATTGACTTGCCCGAAGATGAACTACCAAATTCCGTCAATCTAGGGAGGCCCATTGGATTGAGACATTGAATACAGCAAGACCTATAGGACTAAATATTCATCAT
>NW_008710606.1:15880-18355 GCF_000327385.1 Lottia gigantea
TTGGATTGAGACATTGAATACAGCAAGACCTATAGGACTAAACATTCATCATAATGTAGGCATAGCACCCTTTGTTGTCCTGTTTAATTAGTCCCCAGCAATCGAGCAAGCAAGATACTTCATGCCCACTATAAGAGCCTTCAAGAGAAATTCCCTCATGTCTATAAGCAGAAAATGATAGTTGCATATTCAAAAAATAAGAACTTAAATGATAATATTGTTCATAGTAAACTAAAAACAATCAGTACATAACAGATACTATACTTCTCGCCCATCGGGCGAGTTATTTTTTCTAATTTCAGATCAGAATAAGAACAGAAGAAAACCCAATATCAAGACCCTTAATCCTAATTTCTAAATAAAGTGTCTGCTCCACCCTAGGCATGTACATTTGGGAGAATCAAACCCTCCCTTTACCCGAAATAACATTAAGGTAGAGGATTATATTCAATTAGCTAGTGGACATGACGTAACGAATGAATTTGATAAACCATTGGGGAAGAGTTTTACTGATGGAATAGTTATTCCTAATGAAAAACAAACTAAATAATATGGAAGTTATCTGAATCTCATAAAGAATCGTGTATCCTTACAGTGATAAAGAGGAGATGTGCTTGGATGAAACCTACGAATTTGATAATTTCGATTACCTTACTATTTAAGAAGAGTGTTAATTTTTTTTGTTTTAAATGAAGTTGAATAACAATTTCCTCGTTACCAAAATCTATAAACCTATTTTTACCATCTTTGATTTCCAGATTTATATCTTTAATCATATAGGAATTAAGTGGTAAATACGTCGTTTGAAATGGTTTCTCTATAATTCTATATCCTATCGGTACATTGAATGTTGGAAGACTGTAAATAATCTGACGTTTGTATTTATTGAAAAATCCACCGTTTATCAAATTGCAATGTATATTTATCACATCGATATCATTCTCGATATTAGCTTTTTGTGGTGCTAAAGTGGATTGGGTGTATACTCGTTTATCAAATCGTAGTAACGTATTCAATGAATTTTCTACGTTGAAATCAATTCAAATCTAATATTATTTCTTAATATCAATTTTATTTTGTTCAGATTCAAATTACCTTCGAATTCAATATTGTTTTTACCATTAACACTTCCTCCATATTCAGATAGGTATTCGTTAATGGCTATGTATTCGTAGCTTCCTGGTAGTAAACGTATGGTTTTGAATGTAACTCCGTTATCTGTTGATATTTTTATTTGATTATTTTTTCGTTGATATTTCTAATGGAATTGTAAACAGAGAAATACTTTAATCCCAATTCATATTCTTGATTGCGATCGAGTTCGTACTCATAATCTAGAGACAATTTAATGTCTGATTTATTTGAGGTGATGACGAATAGTTGTTCTTTATTTGACATTTTTAATCACGCTTTTATAATCATTTTTATCTATGATACCTTTTTCTAGGAGTCTTTTTAATATATAATTTACTTCAGTATATTGTCTGTGTGATCGATGTCCTTCCTTCATTGCCGCTAATATTACTCGTAATCTATTAAGCAATTCTTCATTATTATCAGATAAAAACGTCATACCTTGTCCACATACCATATCTTCGAATTCATCTATTTCTTGTATGATTGGTGGATAATTTTCTCCATAATCATCTACATCCTCTTCATATTTATTTAAATATGTTTCAACTGCTTGTAATCTTTTTGTGTTGGGTCCTGTCTTTTTAATTAGATGTAGAAATTTTAAGTATTCTACTAAATCCTTGCGATCGGCAATATCAGAATCCCCACCATTCATTAAATCTGTTGTTGTAAATGTAAAGTCTTTTGTATCGATTTTGAATAAAGGGTAAAATTTTTCAAATCTTATTCTATATCCATTAAACAATAAACCTTGATTATCAACGATTGACGAAATGCTCTTTGGTAAATCTGGGTCAGGGTTTGAAAAATAATGATTTATATCATCTAATGTCCTAATTATAATTCCATCATATTCAATGGGATATTCTATTTGATGAGAAGAAGGAAACGGTGGTTGTTGAATTTGTTTAGGTTCTAATTTCTTTTTAATATCCTCTTGAGATTTTAATATGGGTTGAAATAGAGTTTGTAGATTTTCCGTTAATCCGAGTTGTTGTAATCTGTTATTTTCAACTTGGGTCTTTATTTTATTCTTAGCTTTGATATATTCTTTATTTCTTTTTAAAATATTATTCCAATCGCTACTCATTTTTAAAAAAATAAAATTTAACAAATGTCTGTCATAACTCTTTCACCCGCAGGTTATCTAGTATTAACGAATATATATCCATGATCATCTGGGTTTTTCCATTGAGCTTTACAAACCTTTTTAAATGCATCTCTGTCCATTCCGTGATTTATCGACTGAATGATTTGAGATAAATATCTATCGTTTAATTCAAATAATAGAAAACAATTTGCATTTTTTCAAATGAACATAGAATCCATCCCGTAAAA
>NW_008710607.1:0-1623 GCF_000327385.1 Lottia gigantea
TTGTGCCAAGTAATTTGCCCCACCCCCATTGCCCACTGTATGGTGTTGTCAGTCTTCAGTAACCAAACAGGAACAGGAAAGTAAAACTCTATTTTAGTTGTAGTTCGGACACTGAAGCTCTTTCACAATAATTTCGCATGATTCTTGCTGTGCAATTTGTCCTTTTACCAGACAATTCCACTCATTGTCCACTGCATTACGTTACCCGTATTAATTAGGCCAATCAGAGAGAGAACACAGGACGCAAAATTTCATTTATTTTTCGACCCTATTTCAGTAACCATTTAATGAAAACTCTTCTGAAACACCTAATGGAATTCAGCACTTGGCCTCTTCTTTATATTATTGTAGACGAACTGGATGTGAGATTTGATTCTCAAAGTAATACGTGTTCGCTGAAATCTTAACATTCTAGAAATTTCATCTTATTTCAATTTAAATTAGGCCTACAGAATTCTGGTAGAAAACTGTAGTCACTTCCTTAAAAGTATGGTTTAATTGCAAACGGACTGAATTTCAGAATTTCATTTTAGAAATGATACTAACAGCTGCAAACCTTTACATGCTATTTCCAGTAACAATTCTAATAGAAAATCTGAGGGGTTTTTTTTACGAGAAAAGGAAGAAAGTCTTGAGTAGAAAGAGATTATTTTCTAATTTCATCTTAAAGACTCGGAACTAAAAAAACAGAAAAAAACGAAAAAAAAAAAACACAGAGTAAAAACTTAAAGATGACAAGAATAAATTAACACTTTCATTTCAATCGACAGATTAAATTCTTTGCTGATGGCAGAAAACGATGAGCTGGGTTTTCTTTTTTCAATCAGAAATTATAACAGGCCTATCCTTGACTCAGATTAACGACGAACATCCATCAATACGACAATTCTCTCATACAGAGTTGTCGTTCCTTGCAGTCTTTCATACAGAGTTGTCGTTCCTTGTAGTATATCATACAGAGTTGTTGTTCCTTGCAATCTCTCATACAGAGTTGTCGTTCCTTGTACTACGTCAAAACTCTAACTACGGACCTGACGTCACTATGGCAAAAGCTGCTATAGACCTTTTCACGATAAAAGCCGCGCATGCGCATAAATACCCTTGAGTGGCAAGCCGTCTGTTTACATTCGATACAAGATGGCGTCCATCGATAAATTGAGAAAATTGAAACTAACTGATTTGAGAGTTCTTGCAATCGAGAAAGGGATAGATGCCAATGGTAAAAAGAAACAGGAGTTGATAGAAGACTTGTTAAACAGCCAGGTTCCAACTTCGGTTTTGACACCCGTACATAACCAGTCAACACCCGTCATCAATCCAACGCCAACCAAGTCTGCCACCAACGTCAACGATAAAGAGAACCTGCCTCCCTTTCATCGAGTCAAATATCTGCCGCAACTACCTTACGTAAAAGTTTTGTTTACGATGATTTACGATTTCCTGATAACGAGAGCAACAGAGTCAGGTGGAAGTGCTAATAATTTTAAAGGACTTGACAAGGCAGTCAAACACCATGATGCAGGAGACGTGAAAAACATTTCACATGCAAAGGTACGTAATCGTCCAACTAATATATGACATCAATTGTTTATGGTAGTAGATCTAGATCTTCAAAGCATAATG
>NW_008710608.1:0-1621 GCF_000327385.1 Lottia gigantea
AAAAATAAGGTTATGGCTTTCAGGGCTGCGTTATGCGAAATGGTTCAACAAAATACAAAGTATTCCTATATGTAGGCCTAGAACTGTTTTTAAATATCTTTCTGTTTATTCTTAGCTGAGGATGAAACCAGACATCATAGCTTTTCATAACATTTTTAAATTTAATTACATTAGAATAGACAATTTGATACAATTGGGTTCGTTGAAAATCATAAAAAGTCTGCAGTAAAGCGTCATTGGTAACAAAATTATTGGTCTGATACTGGATTGTAATCTGTCCCGTCTCAAAATTCAAAAGATTTGATTGGTTGATTATAAATACTAACTAATAGACATATATCATCCTAAATTGTATTCATATGAATCAAACAACCAAACGTAGGAAAAATGGATAAATATTTGATCAAAAAAGACAAATTGCTTGATGGTTCCGACACTACTACGACTAACACTGGTATCAAAACCACAGCGGGCAACACAACGGATGCAGTACCAAGATGCTCTGAAAAGACAGGAGTACCAGGTGACATTGGAAAAGAAGACGTTCCAAAGCAACCGAGAATAAAATTTGCAGCGAAGTCTGGGCGCCATTTTAGTAACAGCTGGTATGATCGAATTCCATGGCTGGAGTATTCAGTGTCAAGGGACGCCCCTTTTTGATTTCCATGTCGGGTGTTTCACAATACATCTGCGGGTGCATAAAAATTCATCACTAAAGGCTACACAGATTGGAAGCATGCTGTAGGTGATACTGGAAAGGGCCTCGAGAAGCATAACAATTGAGGTGTCAAAACAATTTCTCCAAGATAACGTTGCCAAGACAGAAAAGCAGGACTCCAATCTTGTTGTTCAAAAGCTATACGAGCAGAAATTGGTTTCCCTAAATTATATGCACTGGCTGCAAGCGTTGCCACATTCGGTTCTAGTACCGCTGAGTTTTTAACTCTTACTCGCGTTGCCTCACCACAACGACGATATGTGACTCAGCTTCGCCAGCGCAATCTTGTTCTTCTTGCCTTCAACAAGAAGCGTACCCAGAAAATTAACTTGGACGTATTTGTTCAACGTTTTGCCATAAAACATACCCGACTACGTTTAAACTAAAACGGCAATAAAAATGTAACGTATTATAACTTGTGTGTTTTAACAAAAATAATCTCGAATCTAAAATACTCCATGAAAGTCCGTTTCCCGACGTTTAATCGTCTGTCAAGGTGCTTTGCTAAATTGCCCCCCTCGATTGCACGTTTGCCCCCCCTCAGGAGTACTGGTCAGGCTACGGGCCTGGACCGGGTGCAGTGTATAATGTGGTATGATTACTACAATAGAAGACAAAAATACACGAGGGTCCGAAAACACCCTGTTCACTTTTCGGCTCTCTGTTATATTTGTTGTTATAATTCTGTATTATGTTCTATTTGTTGTTATCATTCTGTATTATGTTATATTTGTTGTTATAATTATGTATTAAGTTATATTTGTTGTTATCATTATGTATTATGTTGTATTTGTTGTTATAATTATGTATTATGTTATATTTGTTGTTATCATTTTGTATTATGTTTTATTTGTTGTTATAATTATGTATTATGTTATATTTGTTGTTATCATTATTTATTAT
>NW_008710609.1:0-1620 GCF_000327385.1 Lottia gigantea
TATATATTTTGGGCTACTGATTTTTTTTTTTAAGTCAACCAGACTTTTTCAACAACCTGTGAAATCTGATCTTAGTTTCCTCTTGAGAAGTGTTCTATATATTATACCGGTATTGACATGATGTCAGAGGTCAATAGGTCAACTGTGTTGTTTTACCAACAGTTCTACTTTGTAGATCATTATATTTACCCTTATCAAAATTAATCAATATGTATAAATATGTCCAAACTGTACAATCTGATTTTTATTTCATGGCCTAAAGAGCAACCATTGTTGTTAAATTGGTTGCCCAGCTTTGTACCGAGTAAAAGACACTCTGTGGTAACCTATTCCAAATACTATAATAACTGTACCTTTGTTTTTCACCATTATCTTTCTCTACTTGATATAAAAAAGATTCATCAGAATCAGAAGTCAAATGACCCAGTATCATCCCTGTATCAAAATAGCCATCATTAGACAGTACCATTACACTCTGACCTATAGGTAACTGTTTAACTAGTAATATATTACTATTCTTTACATATTTTACATCACCATCATCAAATGATACCATTACTCTACAAATATAAAAAAATTAAAACCTATTTTACATCACCATCATCAAATGATACCATTACTCTACAAATATAAAAAAATTAAAACATATTTTACATCACCATCATCAAATGATACCATTACTCTACAAATATAAACAAATCAAAACATATTTTACATCACCATCATCAAATGATACCATTACTCTACAAATATAAACAAATTAAAACATAATTCACATCACCACCATCAAATGATACCATTACTCTACAAATATAAACAAATTAAAACATAATTCACATCACCATCATCAAATGATACCATTACTCTACAAATATAAACAAATTAAAACATATTTTACATCACCATCATCAAATGATACCATTACTCTACAAATATAAACAAATTAAAACATATTTTACATCACCATCATCAAATGATACCATTACTCTACAAATATAAACAAATTAAAACCTATTTTACATCACCAATATCAAATGATACCATTACTCTACAAATATAAACAAATTAAAACATATTTTACATCACCATCATCAAATGATACCATTACTCTACAAATATAAAAAAAATTAAAACCTATTTTACATCACCATCATCAAATGATACCATTACTCTACAAATATAAACAAATTAAAACATATTTTACATCACCATCATCAAATGATACCATTACTCTACAAATATAAACAAATTAAAAAATATTTTACATCACCATCATCAAATGATACCATTACTCTACAAATATAAACAAATTAAAACATATTTTACATCACCATCATCAAATGATACCATTACTCTACAAATATAAACAAATTAAAACATATTTTACATCACCATCATCAAATGATACCATTACTCTACAAATATAAACAACTTAAAACCTATTTTACATCACCATCATCAAATGATACCATTACTCTACAAATATAAACAAATTAAAACATATTTTACATCACCATCATCAAATGATACCATTACTCTACAAATATAGAAACAGGAAAAGTCAACTCACAGTTAAATTGCAAAAATACGTAACTAATCTTGGTCATAACTTGGCAGTCA
>NW_008710610.1:0-1621 GCF_000327385.1 Lottia gigantea
TAGAAGATATATATGAGTATTGGTATCTGTGATATACCAACTCTGACATTTAGAAATATCCATAATAAGGGATGCACATTATTTAAAGTTAAAAAGATTTTTTGTTGCTTACACAATATATTTGAAGTGGAATTGGCTTTACAATTTCTTCCCTGCTTCTTTAGGTTCAGATAAGTCCAATTCATGTAATATTTTAATTCCAAATCATTAAACAGATATCTTCAATTAATTTAATATGGTATTTGGTCATTTAAGTCCATTCTAATGTATGAAAGAATAAATTACTTACTCCAGTTTTCTTGATTTTCTTCCAATCATATTCATAGCCCTCCTTATATCTGACTAACTTATATGTTGGCATAAAACTTATTTCAGATTCATCTAGAAACAAGACATTGAATATGAATAATTACCATAACACATTTATTGAGTTTATTAAATGCCAATAATCATCTTATCATTATCATTTAAATCTCTTGAATTTGCTCTATTTATGAGTAAGGACTAGGGATAAAAGTATAATTTTGATGTAAATCTCTTGAATTTGCTCTATTTAAGAGTAAGGACTAGAGATAAAAGTATAATTTTGATGTAAATCTCTTGAATTTGCTCTATTTAAGAGTAAGGACTAGGGATAAAAGTATAATTTTGATGTAAATCTCTTGAATTTGCTCTATTTATGAGTAAGGACTAGAGATAAAAGTATAATTTTGATGTAAATCTCTTGAATTTGCTCTATTTAAGAGTAAGGACTAGGGATAAAAGTATAATTTTGATGTAAATCTCTTGAATTTGCTCTATTTATGAGTAAGGACTAGGGATAAAAGTATAATTTTGATGTAAATCTCTTGAATTTGCTCTATTTATGAGTAAGGACTAGGGATAAAAGTATAATTTTGATGTAAATCTCTTGAATTTGCTCTATTTATGAGTAAGGACTAGAGATAAAAGTATAATTTTGATGTAAATCTCTTGAATTTGCTCTATTTATGAGTAAGGACTAGGGATAAAAGTATAATTTTGATGTAAATCTCTTGAATTTGCTCTATTTATGAGTAAGGACTAGAGATAAAAGTATAATTTTGATATAAGATGAACATACTGAATGTATAGAAGGCTTTCTTATCAAACTGAACTTTACGTAGTTGATCTTTCTCTAATAAATAACTAATATCCCTTTCTTCTGCCTTCTTCAATACAACCTATATTATAGAAATATAATAATCAATATTAGGTTCATATCATAAATAACAATGAGTTCTATCAACATTTTTGTAGAATGAAGATGACCTTTACAGCAATAAAACAACATTACACTGCTCATATAAGATAATTATCATTAACCTTTATTAGAAAGACATGAGTTAAGTATACTATAGTGAAAGCATAAAGTAAAATTTAACATCAATCTATGCCTCTTTAGAATTTGTTCATTCATGAAGGTCAGCTATGAGTAAATTTTTAATGAAGGTTACTATCCAACACAGAAACCGCTATATCGGTTCTTTCTTATATGAATTTTACTAACAGTTAGTTCTGTTACTAAAAAACACCTTATGATAATCAAAAGTTATCTCTGTTTTGTGACCTAGGCCAGTGCTTTTATTGGAATTTTAAATCT
>NW_008710611.1:0-1619 GCF_000327385.1 Lottia gigantea
GAAATACCCATATTTTCATCTTCAGAATTAAAAAATGTCTCATTAGTATGGTTGATCGAGAAGAAATTTCACAAATTCTCAGACGTGTCCTGCCTTAGATCTTTTCATCGTTGATAAATAATATAATTATATTTAACGTGATGTAGAATTCGTGATCAAATGAACACACATCAACATTTACTCGACAAATTAGTGGTTTTAGTCAAATAGAACTAATCCAATAAACCATCTGTATGCAACCGTGTCATTGTAGTTCAAAGTGGAATATAAAAATGTTGTACGTGAAGAAAGTTATATATCTGTCTTTCGTTATCAAACTACAGTTTTGTTATGCTACCGACTCCGCAGTACTTTCACCTAGGTAGATTATACCTACTGAAGTATTTCTCTAAATTGTAGAAATGTTAAATCTGGTTGATCCGTCATTGATTTAGGTAGTTTCAGATACGATTGTAAACAGAAGTCCTGTGTTCTTAGGTTCTGCATATTACAGTTAGAAATTGAAAGAGATGAAGACTTATCCCCTCCGTGTACATTCTACCGCTATATCTGTCTTGAAATTTGTCGACAGATGAAGTAAAACACCATTTCAGTTGAAATACCAAAGTAATCAATAAGTATTTAATATAGGCTTGGCATCCATCTGCCTAAACCACAGCCTGCATTCTAGCTGGGTATGATTTCAGCAAATCGTTTAAAAAGCCATAAAACATGGTACTTTACCATGCATAAACTGAACAAATAAAATCTCAGAGTGAGGAAAAGCTTTGAAATACAATGAACAATGATGTAATAGCAAATCTCAACGACCATCGAAGAGACCGAAGTTCTCAGTAAAAAATGTGTGTGATTCTCAGCCTTTTATTGATAAGCTGAAATCATACCCCTCGGGAATGTAGGCTGTGGTACAAGCAAATCGAGGCCGCACAAAATAATAAATACTAACAGAGAAACTTTAAACAAAAAACTGTTCCGAATAACTTTGATTTTTGTCCATATATATCTTAGTTTATTAACTGATTTCGAAACACCCTCTATATGTAAATGGTAACTCTCTAACCAGCTTCGCCGACGTTGGCATTGAAGCATTCAAGACATTTAGAAATAATCAGAGTTGAAAGAGAGAAAACGTTCAGCTAAAACAGATTCCATGACAAATAATAGTGACTTTATAGCTTTTCTCGTGTAAATAAGTGTAGCTGTAATGACTATTCCGCGGCCTGTAACAGATTCAAATCTTTTACATAGCACAAACCAGGAAATGTAATTTCACACAAGTCTAGTTCAAATCATCAAAGTAAAAGCTGATTAATTTCCACCACAACATGAAAACAGTCAACATAACATCTTTTAAAAAATCAATGAGCAAAACGATTTGACTTTATCTAATGTCTGGATCTTGATTCACTAGCACAAAAATGATGGCCTGGTACAACCAGATTACCATAACCAGATGACTTAAATCTGTTCTGTATCGCCTGGCTATCCAAAGGCTGTATAACCAATGTTAAGATTCTATTTTTTTTTAAACTGACTTGAATGCATATTATGCTTCCGTTATGTAGCAACATGGAAATGAGACGCATTCAGAAACTGAACACTGTCCTTGTACTATCTGG
>NW_008710612.1:0-1105 GCF_000327385.1 Lottia gigantea
TTAAATATTTTATATTTAAATCTTTCCACTACATCAAACTAATTGCCTACTGTAAACTATTTTTTTGTATATATATTACCCTAAAGTGCAAATAACAATATAATTTTAATCTAAATTTCATCTTGTAAGTTATCTTTCGACAAAATTTAACCTGTTTTTCACCTATTTCAATCAAAATCTTAATCTATACTCTCTTATTATTTTGATACCGCTTATGAGAGATACAATGTCATTGCTAGTGTCCACAATATGAAGCCCTGCAGTAAAATTAGTTAAGTTTTTAATCCTATTATAATTTCAATATTGTTTTTATTTTATGAGGTTCTATATGCAATATAGTACCATGATGATACATCAATCTTTTATGTTTTTAACTCCAATATGGAGAAACAATCTGTGATAACGACACATGTATATAATTTGATCTTATCCCCTTTATACCAGTAATAAGTAATATTGTATTTTATCATTTTGTATTGTATTATATTATATTGTAGTACATAATATTATATTGTAGTGTATCATATTTATGTTTAATAAATATTTACAAGATAAAAAAAGGATTCCTGGCTTTCACCCAGGCGGCCCGGGTTCGACTCCCGGTATCGGAACATATGTTTTTTCCCCCGTTCACCACGTTGTTTTTCTTTTTCTCTCCAAACTCTTGTCGCCTTCCTCTCCAATTTGGCTCAGCAACTCGACCTACCACTTCGAAGCCTCACTCGTGATTGCAGCCTCATCCACCAGCCCCACGGACACCGCCGTACCTGATTGGGCAGGGTGCTGCGAGAAGGGAAACAAAAGCCCTGTGTCATGCAATCAAAACTCATGTGTAATACTCTTTTCTCCGTGTTTCCCTGTTCAAAGGAGGGAGAAAGAATACCAATGAATTTTAAAGGAAATGCGCTGCCGAAAGTAGAGTTAACAAAAATAAAAAAAAAACTCATCCTCCCCGGCGGGGAATTGAACCCCGGTCTCCCGCGTGACAGGCGGGGATACTGACCACTATACTACCGAGGACATGAGAAGAGCGCCGTTCAATCCCATTTCGCCGTGTATGCACTTTACGGGCCCTGACTGCGGCACCAATATCACTGGAAATACT
>NW_008710612.1:1155-1402 GCF_000327385.1 Lottia gigantea
CGGCATCTCCAAGCTTAATTTTTTTTCTTAATGCTGCACACTTGCTGCTACTCTGGAGGAGAAAATACCGCTCGCCCTTTTTCTAAACAATTTAATTTACTATCTCCTGTTTGAGAAATAAGAAAGAGAAGAAGCAAATAAGTAAGAAAATGTACCGATGAGTGAGGAAAGGTGGCAAGGAATATGATGGCCAGGCTGGTAGATTTGTTACCTGCCCACAGCTGAGCCCTAACCCTAACCCAAACCC
>NW_008710612.1:1452-2624 GCF_000327385.1 Lottia gigantea
CGTGTATTACTACTTACTTTTCAATATTTTAAACCTTTTTGACTAATCTACTGCTTGATTTTTAAATATTTTATATTTAAATCTTTCCACTACATCAAACTAATTGCCTACTGTAAACTATTTTTTTGTATATATATTACCCTAAAGTGCAAATAACAATATAATTTTAATCTAAATTTCATCTTTTAAGTTATCTTTCGACAAAATTTAACCTGTTTTTCACCTATTTCAATCAAAATCTTAATCTATACTCTCTTATTATTTTGATACCGCTTATGAGAGATACAATGTCATTGCTAGTGTCCACAATATGAAGCCCTGCAGTAAAATTAGTTAAGTTTTTAATCCTATTATAATTTCAATATTGTTTTTATTTTATGAGGTTCTATATGCAATATAGTACCATGATGATACATCAATCTTTTATGTTTTTAACTCCAATATGGAGAAACAATCTGTGATAACGAAACATGTATATAATTTGATCTTATCCCCTTTATACCAGTAATAAGTAATATTGTATTTTATCATTTTGTATTGTATTATATTATATTGTAGTACATAATATTATATTGTAGTGTATCATATTTATGTTTAATAAATATTTACAAGATAAAAAAAAAGGATTCCTGGCTTTCACCCAGGCGGCCCGGGTTCGACTCCCGGTATCGGAACATATGTTTTTTCCCCCGTTCACCACGTTGTTTTTCTTTTTCTCTCCAAACTCTTGTCGCCTTCCTCTCCAATTTGGCTCAGCAACTCGACCTACCACTTCGAAGCCTCACTCGTGATTGCAGCCTCATCCACCAGCCCCACGGACACCGCCGTACCTGATTGGGCAGGGTGCTGCGAGAAGGGAAACAAAAGCCCTGTGTCATGCAATCAAAACTCATGTGTAATACTCTTTTCTCCGTGTTTCCCTGTTCAAAGGAGGGAGAAAGAATACCAATGAATTTTAAAGGAAATGCGCTGCCGAAAGTAGAGTTAACAAAAATAAAAAAAAAACTCATCCTCCCCGGCGGGGAATTGAACCCCGGTCTCCCGCGTGACAGGCGGGGATACTGACCACTATACTACCGAGGACATGAGAAGAGCGCCGTTCAATCCCATTTCGCCGTGTATGCACTTTACGGGCCCTGACTGCGGCACCAATATCACTGGAAATACTGAGA
>NW_008710612.1:2674-3908 GCF_000327385.1 Lottia gigantea
TACATGGAAAAGTTACTATTGTTAATTCTTTAATTATGTCCAAATTGTGGTATAGCCTGGCAGTTACTCCAATACCTGATTCTGTAGAAAGGGAGATAACTAAAGCTGTCAACAAATTTGTATGGAGAGGCAGACCCCCCTTAATTCAATATAGTTCCTTTATTAATAGTAAAAATAATGGAGGCCTGGCTCTCTTTGATATAAATTTTAAGGCACAGTCTTTAGCTCTGAAGTGTCTTATAAAGTATTTTAATAATGATTTTAATTCAGTGTGGAAAGATATAATGAATTTTTTCTTTTTAAAATATGGTAATCTTAGTTTAGGGCATGACATTTTAAAGATTCATTTACATCACAAATTCTTGTTGAAGTTACCTATTTTTTATCAATTCTTACTCAGATCATGGGATGCATTAAACCGAAACTCAAGACCTAATCCATGTAACATAGATGATATATCTATACAGCCAATTTTTCACAATACACTTGTCAGATATCATGATAAAATGTTATCAAATGATACTTTTGAAAATTGTAATATTGTAAAAATTGAAGATGTGATATACTATGTTATCCCAGGATTTTTAAAAGCACACTCTATTATTGATATGTGCCAAGAATTTCAACCAGACGTTAATATTGATAATGTTATTAAGTGTTTCAATATCATAAAACTCTCAATCCCCAATGATTGGTGTAAAATCATTAATACCCAGCAGTATAGTGGCAAAACGACGGATAAATATTTCAGTATTAATGACATTAAAATTTCAATTGATCAATTCAATAGCAAATGTATTTACTCCATGTTTTTAAGTTTATTTTGTATAGAACCTAAATGTATGTTATATTGGGATAGATTTAATTATGATGTTAATTGGGACATTACATGGAAAAATGTTGCAGATAGTTTCAAAACTCCCAAAATTAAGGATTTAGACTATAAAATTGTACATAATATTCTTTGGACAAAGCTTAAATTACATAAAATTGGTAAAGTATATGACAATTTGTGTCCAGTATGTTTAGAAGAACCTGAAGATATCACTCATATGTATTTTTCATGCTTTGATTGCAAACTGTTACTCAGATTAATTGAAATGATTTTAAATGATATTCTTTCAAGTAATATTTCAGATTCTGTTTTAGAAATTTACATGATTTTTGGTTTTCAAACACGATAATAAATCTCAATATTACAATTTGTGTAATGCAATACTATCTTCAGCACGTT
>NW_008710612.1:8134-11402 GCF_000327385.1 Lottia gigantea
GTAAAAATGATAACCGTCGCCGATAGGATTCGAACCTATGCGGGGAGACCCCAATGGATTTCTAGTCCATCGCCTTAACCACTCGTCCACGACGACTTGTGAATTGCGGTCGCAATTGCGTAAGTGGTCGTACGAGCGCCTTTACACAACTGACACAGTGGTCTTAATTGCAGGTTTCATCGAAAAATGGAAAAAGGTTTCCGAGCTTGCCAGGATTCGAACCTGGAATCTCCTGATCCGTAGTCAGGCGCGTTATCCATTGCGCCACAAGCCCTAACACAAGCGCCAGTTGTCCTTTGTGATCTCTTACCGGGACCTCTGAAATGGTATCTGTTTTTTTTGGCGGCAAGATTCCTTGCAACGGTACTACATGCCCGGCTAGCTCAGTCGGTAGAGCACGAGACTCTTAATCTCGGGGTCGTGGGTTCGAGCCCCACGTTGGGCGATGTTATTTTTCCTGTCGTAATCAAACTTTTTTGAAAATTTCTGTGCCCTACAACTCTCAGAGTGCTGACAAGCAAACATTTTAACGAATTGGAGTAACCTGGTTTCGTGGTGTAGTGGTTATCACGTCTGCTTAACACGCAGAAGGTCACGAGTTCGAGCCTCGTCGAAACCTCGGATTATTTTATTTTTTGACCATTTTTCAAAACTAGGATATAAAATATGCTGTGTGTGCTTGATATAATTCTTCAGTTGTCTAACACAATTGCAGTGCATGGTTCGATTTAAGGATGAATCCCGCTACCATCAGGACGTATCTTGTCGGGGGTGTAGCTCAAATGGTAGAGCGCTCGCTTTGGCTTCCGGTTGAATATTCGGACTGACAAGCCGTGTTTACTTCGCGTCCGGGACTCAATCAACCGTGGAAATGATTTCTTGTATAAACACTGTCACTCATCGAAACTTGTACTGACTAATCCATCAAAATGGAAATGTTTAATGTGAATACTACTGATATTAAAAGAAATACTATTAATGTGGAACTATACCAAGGATTAAAAATTGTGGATATTATAGATGAAATTGAAGATATTGTTGGCGAAAACTCAGTGATTGCCGCCTGCCCAACAACAGGTAACGTTGAAATAACCTTTGATAATCATGAACGCTTAAAACATCTCCTAAACAAACCTATAGTTGTCCATGACAAAGTTCTCTCATATAATTTAATTGGATCCAAAATAATGGTCGTATCATTTATGAATATTCCATGCTATATCCCCGATAACGAAATTTTAACTAAACTTGCACAATGGAATGTAAAACCACTTGGCAACATCAGACATAGGACAATACGATACAAGGATAGAAACATACCAGATGGAACCCGCTTTATTAAATGTGAATTCCCCCCTGAAGTAACAAGCCTCCCCTATGCAACATTTTTTGATGGCAGATCATTCACTATAAAACATAATAACCAACAAAAAGTGTGTTTCGAATGCTTTAAACCCGGTCATGATATTAAGGACTGCCCAGTCACGATATGCAGAAGGTGCAAACAATCGGGCCACATAAAAAAGTTTTGCATTGAAGAAATCTGTGACGACTGTACCGAATTTAATTACAAGTGCTTATGTAAGACAGAGATTATAACAACAAAAGAAAATGAAAACTCGCTCAGTGACCAAACTCAAGCCAAATTTCTACCTGACCAGGTCAATAACAACTCAATGAACTTAACTCAAAACGAATCACTAAATATCGATCTGTTTCAACCAACTAGAGAATCTACCCCACTTACCCTCAGAGAAACTACTAGTAAACCCCTAAGATCCAAACCCGTGAAAAGAAACCAAACGGAAACTGTGACACCCCCAAAAAGCGAAAATAAAAAAGTTAACTATCAAACCAAAGAAGCTAACTCTATGCTTATCATTTCTGACACAGAAACTCCCTCCCCCGAAGATGAATCAGAACCCGAACCCGACAATGCTATCTCAACCAATATAAAAGAAACTGACACCACTGTACAAAGTGAAAATCAATCTCGCCTTACAAAGCTCAATAAATCCATCCAATCTGTAGACAATCTTGATAATGTCATAACTAAACGCGAATCCAGGAAAACAGAACTCTTGAATTTTGTCCACAACAAACGCGATTTCTCGCGATCCCTCTCACGAGACAGACTGAGATCCAGATTCCCCACGACGCCCATCAGACCAAACTTAAGCCCCGCTAGAAAGAGCACGAGCTCATATTTTAAAGATAAAGAAAATCTGGTATAATTCCCTACTCCTAACTTCTAAACCTCAACATGAAACTTGTGTCACTAAACACAAACGGTTTGAAAAACCCCGAGAAAATTACGCATCTGTGCTCCCTATTCATTCTTTTAAATTTTGATATTGTGCTGTTGCAGGAAACCTTCTGGGATACAGAGACAGTGAAAGTGTGTAAAACCGAGTGGAAGGGCGATATTGTTTATAGCAATTCTTCCGACGGTAGAAAAGGTGTAGCTATTCTGATAAGTCCGAAATTTAGCAAATTAATTAACAGCGAAAGCACTGACGGGGAAGGTAGAATTGCTAAAATCAATATCACTCTTCAAGACAAAATTATAGATATTTTTTCAATATATGCCCCCAACAATTATAAAGACAGAATTTTATTTTTCAAATTTCTTTCAGATGATTTTGTAGATATTTCCAACCAATGTATTGTTGGTGGCGATTTTAATGAAGTTTTAGATAAAAATTTAGATAGAGGTAAAAATATGCACACGGTCACAGTAAGCTCTAACTATTTTAATAAATTTATTGCCGATAACAACTTGATTGATTCCTACAGGTACATTAATCCGAATAAGAGACAGTTCACTAGAACACAAATTCGCGATGGCTCTCCTAAGCTCAGCAGATTAGATTACATTTTAATTAGCACTTCTTTAAGCAACAACTGCAAATACTCTTATATCCAGCCAACTTCATCCTTTGTATCTGATCATAACTTCATGATATGCATTTTGTCTTTCAATTCATACGAGAGAGGTCCTGGACTCTGGATATTCAATAATCAGCTATTAAAGAATATTGACTATGTACATTTAATTAATGATATTATATCTCGTCAGGATGGAAACCAACTGTTCCAAGAAGCCCCTCTTCTCTGGTGGGATAGTCTGAAGTACTACATCAAGAAAGAGACAATAGGATATGCTAAAGTGAAAGCCCAAAAAGAGAAGAGAGACTTCTGGACCACTTGTAACCAACTTATGCAAGAACAACTAAGAGCAAGTAATAACTTAAATTTTAATGAAAAT
>NW_008710612.1:11452-12858 GCF_000327385.1 Lottia gigantea
CGCTTCCAACACAAACTTTTAGTCCAATGAACAGCGTTGTTTCGGACGAGCGTTCAGGTGGCATTCATCAAGGCGCCGTAGCTCAGGGGTTAGAGCGTCTGTCTAGTAAACAGAAGGTCGAGGGTTCAATTCCCCCCGGTGCCTCGAGTACACGCACGGGCGTCCCGACTTTTTTCTCTGTTTCTCGGTCTCCTGACCATTTAGAACGACACTGGAGGCTCGAATAGTCCGCCGATTGCTTGAGACTCGACACCTAATGGTTTCAATCAACGCACCTCCTCCCTTCGCTTTAACCTTTACATTACTGGTTCAATATCGATCCCTCGTATTTGTGTGGTGGATCTGTACTTTAAGGCTCCATTAGAGTCTTTTTCAATTATAATGAAGACAACGAATGCAAAAGACAAAAAAACTCATCCTCCCCGGCGGGGAATTGAACCCCGGTCTCCCGCGTGACAGGCGGGGATACTGACCACTATACTACCGAGGACTTGGCTGCTTGGATGTGAAAAGCAAAAGCCTGACCGTCGACACGACTTTTTTTAGGTTACGGGTAAGGGTTAGGGTTGGGGTTGGGGTTACCTATTCCTACCAAATGTCTCGCCAAGTCAATCTCGTTCTAGGGGACTTCCATGCACGCAAAACTTGACTGTTACCCATTTGAGCCGACGGTTCGGTAGTGTAGTGGTTATCACGCTCGCCTGAGACTTCCGGTTGAATGTTCGGACTGACAAGCCGTGTTTACTTCGCGTCCGGGACTCAATCAACCGTGGAAATGATTTCTTGTATAAACACTGTCACTCATCGAAACTTGTACTGACTAATCCATCAAAATGGAAATGTTTAATGTGAATACTACTGATATTAAAAGAAATACTATTAATGTGGAACTATACCAAGGATTAAAAATTGTGGATATCATAGATGAAATTGAAGATATTGTTGGCGAAAACTCAGTGATTGCCGCCTGCCCAACAACAGGTAACGTTGAAATAACCTTTGATAATCATGAACGCTTAAAACATCTCCTAAACAAACCTATAGTTGTCCACGACAAAGTTCTCTCATATAATTTAATTGGATCCAAAATAATGGTCGTATCATTTATGAATATTCCATGCTATATCCCCGATAACGAAATTTTAACTAAACTTGCACAATGGAATGTAAAACCACTTGGCAACATCAGACATAGGACAATACGATACAAGGATAGAAACATACCAGATGGAACCCGCTTTATTAAATGTGAATTCCCCCCTGAAGTAACAAGCCTCCCCTATGCAACATTTTTTGATGGCAGATCATTCACTATAAAACATAATAACCAACAAAAAGTGTGTTTCGAATGCTTTAAACCCGGTCATGATATTAAGGACTGCCCAGTCACGATATGCAGAAGGTGC
>NW_008710613.1:0-1619 GCF_000327385.1 Lottia gigantea
AACTTTGGAATTAGAAGAACTTAGTCTGGTTGTATAAGCAACTTTGGAATTAGAAGAACTTAGTCTGGTTGTATAAGCAACTTTGGAATTAGAAGAACTTAGTCTGGTTGTATAAGCAACTTATGGAATTAGAAGAACTTAGTCTGGTTGTATAAGCAACTTTGGAATTAGAAGAACTTAGTCTGGTTGTATAAGCAACTTATGGAATTAGAAGAACTTAGTCTGGTTGTATAAGCAACTTTGGAATTAGAAGAACTTAGTCTGGTTGTATAAGCAACTTTGGAATTAGAAGAACTTAGTCTGGTTGTATAAGCAACTTTGGAATTAGAAGAACTTAGTCTGGTTGTATAAGCAACTATGGAATTAGAAGAACTTAGTCTGGTTGTATAAGCAACTTTGGAATTAGAAGAACTTAGTCTGGTTGTATAAGCAACTTTGGAATTAGAAGAACTTAGTCTGGTTGTATAAGCAACTTTGGAATTAGAAGAACTTAGTCTGGTTGTATAAGCAACTTTGGAATTAGAAGAACTTAATCTGGTTGTATAAGCAACTTTGGAATTAGAAGAACTTAGTCTGGTTGTATAAGCAACTTTGGAATTAGAAGAACTTAGTCTGGTTGTATAAGCAACTTATGGAATTAGAAGAACTTAGTCTGGTTGTATAAGCAACTTTGGAATTATAAAAAATCTACATATTAAAAAACAGGAAAATGTTTTTAAGCCCATGTTTATTTTGTTTGTATATTATGCAATATATGATAAGCTAGCAAGAGTTCATAAAAGGTGCGGGAACACGAGGGGTCTTGGTTGGATACTTTGATCGCCGATTAGAGTCTTGTCTTGAGTTACAACAACTGGCACCGGCACACTCCAGTAAGTCGCTTTCCACCTTGTCGATAATCATCTGCGGAGCATGCAATTGAAAGGAAAATGATTCTGATTGGATGATGACGGTCTGTCTTGCTGACAATAAAATTATCTGAGACGATTATCAAACTTGATTGATATTATAAATCCTGTTGGCCACATGATAATCTTGTCATGGAATCATGGGCACACACGAGATTTTACTTAAGATTTGATTTGGAGACAAAAATCTCTAACCAAGACCGCTCCTGTGCCCGTACCTTTAGATGTAATAAAAGTCAGAATGGTACAAAGAGAATCAATCAACATTTTTAAAATTTGAATCCAATCTTATTAAACTTATATAAAAATTCTGACCTTATAAAATCTTTATAATATAAAATCAAACTTGGTGAGACTTGGTGAGACTTGGTGAGACTTGGTGAAATTAAATTCCAGAGTTGGTTATAACAAGTTCTCTAATTCACCTTTTACAACTTGATAATATCACAAATACTCCTTAAATATTACTGTTAGATGATAAAAAACAAAAAAAACACAAAATCACTAGATTAATAAAACAACAACGAACAAATGTGACCATAAAACAGTCCAGAGGATTGGTCAGTTGTCTTAATCCCATATTTGTCCATGTTAGAGGTCAGAGTTGAAAGGTTAATCTATATAAAGGTCAACGAGACCATGTTAATACTGTATTGTAATTGCACTGATGACATTTTACGTTAAATGTCGAAATATTTTCATATTTTTATT
>NW_008710614.1:0-1619 GCF_000327385.1 Lottia gigantea
AATCTTAGACATTGCGTGTTGTAGCCTAACTATGTGATCCGCCGTAGATCTAAGCTTTCTGAACCACTTTGATTCTTATCTAGAAGATTATTACTTTCTAAGTAATACCGAAGACGATGTGTTACCATCGTTTCGAGGATTTTGCATAACGTGGATGTCAGGCTGACGGGTCTGTAAAACTACGTTTTATTGGGATCTCCCCCTGCCTTTAGGATAGGTATAATCGATGCCGTCTTCCATTTTGTCGGTACGTGGCCATTGGTCCAAGATTCGTTAAAGAAATTCAGTAGGATTTTCGAAACTTGGGGAGGCAATTTCTTCAACGGATTTTGTGTTTGAGTTTTTCGGCTGGAGATGGGCACCAGTCCCACTTGAATTTGGAGTTGATGGCATCGAAAGGATGCGACCTCTGTTGATCGTTCTGACGTACTTGACAGCTGACCTGCTGTTAGTTGTGTCGTGGGTCAAGGTCTCAGGAGACGATTCAGGACTTCCTCGTGCCCCCTCTTTCATTTTTCGGGAAACATCCGTTTGGCTACTAGCTGGGATGGAGAGCTCTTTAAATTTCTCAACAGAGTTTTTGACGGCCTGAATGATCTTCGAGCCAACCCTGTGCCTATCATACCCTTCGTCGGAGTTGGCAGCTGTTGCAGCAATTTCTGCAACGTCCAGCATCAAGTTTAGAAAACTCTCCGCATCCCGGAACACTGGTGTGAAACCGGACCCGTTAGACACTATTGGGGGACGCTTGTTTCCAATACTGGATTCGACTTCATTGGCTTCTCGACCTTAGACGAAGAGTTCTAAACAAAAAGATGACTCTTGTCAAGACTGAGCTAAGTTTCAGACCACAAATACCACGCATGAATAAAGTGATAAATTGGTAACATTACAATATTGCTGTATACAAAAGTACTTAAGCATTAACAAACAAGCATAAACATAATAATAAATAGATAGCGGCGGGGAATAGACGATTGTATAATATAATATAGTTTATATTGTCTACAGTTTATCTCAAATCCGTAAATATTTGAAAAGATGAAGATTTGTGTGTATATTATAGCGACTCATGCCATACATGACGATACAATGAAAATAGGTCTAATAGTGTCTTCCAAATTGAGGCATAACCTACTAACATACTCGTTTGTTTGATCAAGCATCGCTAGATTTAATTGTCGGTTAAAGGGGGAAAAATAGGGGTCTGTAAGACTACGTTTTATTGGGATCTCCCCCTGCCTTTAGGATAGGTATAATCGATGCCGTCTTCCATTTTGTCGGTACGTGGCCATTGGTCCAAGATTCGTTAAAGAAATTCAGTAGGATTTTCGAAACTTGGGGAGGCAATTTCTTCAACGTCGAATAACTTGACTTCATCCTCCCCAGCTGCACTGTCTTTTTTAGACGAGAGAGCGTTCTGAAGTTCATCAGACGTGAAAGGGAGATTCAGTGGATCGTTTTCATCTTTGTGCGTCAACACATTGCGAAGTTAGTTTTTCGATTCATGAATTCGGGGGAAGTGGTGTTTATCACGTCAGCAAAGTTCTCAGCCATTAGGTCTACCTTCTGTCTATCGCTCTCTCCTACTCTGTCATCATAGGTTACTACGGGGATTT
>NW_008710615.1:0-840 GCF_000327385.1 Lottia gigantea
CTTCGAGTTTTCCAACAGATAACAGATAATCTAACCAAACCAAACCAAACCAACGACTACCATTCGACTACCAATCAACAAGAAATACCATGATCAGAACGAGTTTGGAAGAATGAAGGAGACCGAGTAACTCACGCCACACCATCCAGGGCCGAGTTTCACCGCCATGTCATTCGACCCGACCAGATCTAACGAAGAATCAACAACCAAACCAACAACACCGAATCATCCAATTTGATCCAATCCAACTACCAACTACTACGACTACCAACAACTACCTAGTTTGCGATATCAGCATCCGCTGGAAGCGAACGTTAACTTGTCATCTACCAACCAACCAACCAACCGTGTTCACTACTCACTTGACTGTTAGACACCGCACTGTCCACATCACGTTAGTACTCTAAATTCAACATGCCGCCAAAGGTTTCTGCCAAAGGGGCTAAGAAAGCCGGAAAAGCAAAGGCCGCACGTAGCGGAGACAAGAAGAAGAAACGACGACGAAAGGAGTCTTACAGCATCTACATCTACAAAGTGCTGAAACAAGTCCACCCCGACACTGGAGTCAGCAGCAAAGCTATGTCTATCATGAACAGTTTCGTCAACGACATTTTCGAGAGAATCGCTGCCGAAGCTTCAAGACTCGCTCACTACAACAAAAGATCGACCATCACCAGCAGGGAAATCCAAACTGCCGTTCGACTTCTGTTACCCGGTGAGCTCGCCAAGCACGCCGTTTCCGAAGGAACAAAGGCCGTCACCAAATACACCAGCTCCAAATAAGCTGTGTGTCGAACTTTAGTTCANAACTAAAAAAAACAACGGCCCTTTTCAGGGCCA
>NW_008710615.1:7883-8665 GCF_000327385.1 Lottia gigantea
CGCCTATCGGCTACTCCGTTTTGGAAGGTTACCAACCCGACAGTCAACACCCAGCTGATCCAGAGTACCAACAAGCACGAGAACNCAGTGGGAGCAAGAGCTCACGCTCTTGATCTCATTGATTCCGTGTACGCCGACCATTTGAAGATCTACACCGATGGTTCCAAGAGTAGTACCGCAACAGGATACGGTTTGTGCATCCCAGCAAAAGGCATCCGCATCAGTAAAAGGATCCCCCCGCACTGTTCAGTGTTCACAGCAGAACTTTTTGCCATCAGGGACGCGGTAGCATGGCTGTCCGTCAATCACACGGAGCATGCCGCGATTCTATCCGACTCGCTAAGCAGCCTCCAATCTATTTTTCTCACCTCTTCTAATTGCAGGTCAGAAGTTATTTCCGAAATAAGAAGAATGATCCACAACTACCAAACCAACAACAACCAGAAGATTGAATTAGTATGGGTTCCATCGCACGTCTCCATTCCTGGCAACGATCAAGCAGACCGTTGTGCCAAAGAAAGTCTGAGTCTGGAGGATATCGAGCCTGTAGAATACTCCTATTCGGAGTTCTGCAGTATCGTATCTTCTAGGATCAACCAGAAATGGTCTGACATGTTACGGAACCTCGACACCGCAAGATACCAGATTGATCCGAAGATACCAAACCAAACCAAACCAAACCATCCATGTGTAGCCATCTGCAAAGTGGCAACCAGACTCCGGACCAACAACGTACTACGAGACCATCAGTTCAACGCCATTAAATGTCGCTGCGGCCACGT
>NW_008710616.1:0-1766 GCF_000327385.1 Lottia gigantea
CCACCAGTCCCCACTCATAAGGAGGAAGAACCCTTTGTGAAGGTGTTCTTCCAAGTTTTGCAGTGCCTCCATCATTTGGCAATCCTTACCCTTCAACAGCAAGGCCAACCAGCGTTTACCTTCAAACGCAAAGTCTCTGAGTTGGATAGTTTTATCCGCCCAGCAATGAAAACATCAGCTGTCGACGCGAATATTAGATCCCTCAATCGGACATGGCTCTGTAAGGTTACGCAGGTCCTGATCGACCATTACCAAACCACACTTCAAGAGAAGCTGACCACCATTCGTACCAAGTCTTTATCATAACCTGCTGTCGACCGCATCGTTTCTCATGCCCTGTCCTGGGCCCGTCGCTCCTATGGGAAACGTCTCACTCAAGCTGTAACCTCCAAATTCTACCAAACAATCAAGGAAACAAAAACCAGAGTAACCATATCTCTACCAACTGAAATGGACACTACACCTGCACCATCTAGAGCCACCACGCTGCCGAACCAAACCCCTAAACGAGCTCGAAGTTCACCTACTCCTAGTCCAGCAGACATAGGTAAACGCTCTCGTAGAGAGGGCACACCCCTTCTCTTTTCACTTTCAGACTCGTCTTCCCCTTCCACACCATCTGAATCTTCACCACGTGATCCAGGATCCGCCAACCTTTCTTCCTTCTGTGCGTTTTTGGACCTGCAAACCACCCCTCAGTCTCCATCCAAGTCGAGACGTGTATCCAGATCTTCCCCCCCTCGAACCAGATCCCAGTCCGTTCCCAATGCTACAATTCTAACAACTACCAAACCAGTACCAATCACACCGTCGACGACCATTATATCCGCTACCAAACCGTATTATCACCAAACCAAGGACAAATCATTATGGAAACTACCTGCTCTAAAGAAATCAACCTTAATAATTGGATCATCTAACCTGAATCGAATTACCAAAACCAGTTCAGACACCGAAATACATTCTTACCCCGGTGCCCAAATCCATCACATACAATCCTGGAATCATACGACCATGATCCCAAACCTACTACCATTATTCTTCATGTAGGCCTCAACAACCGTGATCAGATACCAAAGACCTCCTTTAACCAAGTCCAGAAATTAATCGCCACAGCCAACAAAACCTTCCCAAACTCCAAGATCCTCTTCACATGCATACCCATTTCAAATAAAATCTCGAAGAAAGCACAACAGAACCTCAGCACCCTCAACAACATGATGATGGAGTCCAGTATCAACAGCGCAACAATCTTACCACCCTACGAAGAAGAATTCGAAACAGTTGATAATCTCCATTGGTCTCCAGAAACAGCATTTATTTGTTTTGGATACACCAGCTTCAAGCATCGAGTAAACTAATTACTGGGGATAAAAATACTGAGAGGCCACCGCTAGGCCAAACTGTAGTTAACTTGAGCCGCAAAATTCTCACACCCCTTCAGCATTCAATCTTAGACCGTGGACTTAAGTTTATTCCCACACCAAAGATAGCTAACTTGAATTATCTCCGACCATCCATTGAACGATTTCAACGAAATCTTAGCTGCACATATTTTTTTCGAAACCACCCCCCACGTGGTGCTAGAACAATGTTTATTCCTAAATCCACGTGGACACCCCCTCAGGCCGCCATCCATCCTGAAATATTGAAAGCATTTGCTAGTATGAATAGCCAAACAGTGAACCTTTCCATAACACACGAAAAGCCTAATCTCACACGAGTGGAACGTGAAGCGTTAAACTTACTTAAGAATGACGATAGCA
>NW_008710616.1:5701-9898 GCF_000327385.1 Lottia gigantea
CTCCCCTCCCCGAAATCTAAAGATAAGATATCCGTAGAAGATTATATTCGATTAGCTAGTGGACTCGATGTAACGAATGATTTTAAGAAACCTTGGGTAAAAAGTTTCACCAGTGGAGTAGTTCTTCCAAAGGATGATGATAAACAAAAGAAAGTTTTTAGAAGTTATCTAAATTTCGTTAAGAGAAAAGCACCAAACAGTGAAGGAATCATGTATCCTTACAACGACGGAAAAGAATTGAACATAGATGAAAACTACGAATTTGATGATTTCGATTACCTTACTATTCAAGAAGAGAATGAAGAGTGTTAATTTTTTTGTTTTAAATGAAGTTGAATAACAATTTCCTCGTTACCAAAATCTATAAACCTATTTTTACCATCTTTAATTTCCAGATTTATATCTTTAATCATAAAGGAATTAAGTGGTAAATACGTCGTTTGAAATGGTTTCTCTATAATTCTATATCCTATCGGTACAGTGAATGTTGGAAGACTGTAAATAATCTGACGTTTGTATTTATTGAAAAATCCACCGTTTATCAAATTGCAATGTATATTTATCACATCGATATCATTCTCGATATTAGCTTTGTGTGGTGCTAAAGTGGATTGGGTGTACACTCGTTTATCAAATCCTAGTAACGTATTCAATGAATTTTCTACGTTGAAATCAACTTGACTATTATTTCTTAATATCAATTTTATTTTGTTCAGATTCAAATTACCTTCGAATTCAATATTGTTTTTGACACTTCCTCCATATTCAGATAGGTATTCGTTAATGGCTATGTATTCGTAGCTTCCTGGTAGTAAACGTATGGTTTTGAACGTAACATAAAAAATTCCACCTTAGCACAGATAGCAGCTAAAAACAGACTTTATGCCGAAGTACCTCCAGGTTTAAGAAGTGCTCCATGTTTGTCCAGTATATGCAAAACATGTCCCTTTATATCAGAAACTCATTATTTTGTAAGCAACTCTACGAATAAAAGGTACCCGATCCAGGAACATCTAACATGTGAACATTCGAATGTAATATATTTAATTTCATGCAAGAAATGCCCCAAACAATATGTAGGAGAAACTAAGAATAATTTACGAACTCGCTTTAATGCTCATAGGTCAGACATCAAATTAAAGAAAGACAAGCCTGTTTCTAATCATTTCAACCTCGACGACCATTCAATAGACGATCTCACCCTAATCCCAATTGAGCGTATAGAAATTGACTTGCTACCAAATTCTGTCAATCTAGGGAGGCCCATTGGATTGAGACATTGAATACAGCAAGACCTATAGGACTAATTATTCATCATAATGTAGGCATAGCACCCTTTGTTGTCCCGTTTAATACAACCAGCAATCGAGCAAGCAAGATAGTTCATGCCCACTATAAGAGCCTTCAAGAGAAATTCCCCCATGTCTATAAGCAGAAAATGATAGTTGCATATTCAAAAAATAAGAACTTAAATGATAATATTGTTCATAGTAAACTAAAAACAATCAGTACATAACAGATACTGTACTTCTCGCCCATCGGGCGAGTTATTTTTTCTAATTTCAGATCAGAATAAGAACAGAAGAAAACCCTTAATCCTAATTTCTAAATAAAGTGTCTGCTCCACCCTAGGCCTGTACATTTGGGAGAATCAAACCCTCCCTCCCCCGAAATCTAATTATTTGCAAAATATTAATTTCATATGTTCCTATCAACACGAATCATCTAGTTTGGCAGCTAGGGAAAATCATCTAATCTACCAATGAATTTGAGAAAGATCGAGGATGTTAATATTGCAAAATACTCTAAAGATAATTGGGAATCTTTAAGACACAAATGAGAACCTAAAAGAGATACGTTATGTCTCGGAGCTTGTTTGATAAATACAATCAAGCAATGAAAGAAGTTGTATTTCAGAATATTTCCAATAATCTAACAGCTCCTTCTTTATCTTTAAAGGGTTGGTATTATTTATATCATTACGATAAAGAAATGATTGAAGAAGAATGGTATGAAACACACCGAAAAAGAAAACGTAGAAAAAGTTTACTCACATACTCACCCTTTTATAAGATATTTTATCAGACAAAGTATTAAAGGAGGAAGAGTTTCGGCAAATCGAAAATCATTTGAAACAAATAAAATGGATGAAATTTGTAATATATTAAAGGAATACAGTGCAAGTGACTCTAATAATATAATTGATTTATTCAAAGAATATAGCGCTTGCACGAAAGATAAAACGGAGGTTCATTCGAGACTTAAAAAAATAAAATGTACTAAACTAATGGCCTTTGATGCTAACGGTTTGTACGCTTCCGCAATGTCGGATTTAGATAGCGAATATCCGAGAGCGGAAAGTGGTAGACCATTTCTACCGGAAGAAAATAAAGAATTTGTCAAGCTCTTTAATGAACAGAAATTCAGACCTAGAACTGCTATTTTAACAGTGTGGTTTGACTATCCCAAAAACATGTTCTTCCAACCGATACCAGCTAAAGATAAAATCACTTTCACGAATAAAGAAGGTAAAAAGGAAACTGGCACTAAAATCAGATTCAGAAATGGTTTCTGTCACGACGTTTTAACATCGGTCGATATTCAAGAAATAGTGAAAGCCGGTGGACGAATTATTAAAATATTAGATGGTATAGTTTACGAAGAAAATTTTAAAACTCCACCCTATAGAGATTATATTTTAATTTTGAGAGATCTAAGAAATAAATATAAACGAGAAGGTAATATCGTAGGTAGTAATTGCATGAAATTATTAGGCAATTCGTTGTATGGTAAATCTATTCAGAAGGATATAACTACATCGAGACATCTATGGAGTGAAGCGACTTTTAAAGCCAACTTCGATTCACACGTCAAAAGCTATGAAAAAGTATATGATGAATGAAGAAGAAAAAGAAATTTATTCCTCCTAAATCTACACGACTAACACATAGTCATTTGGGATCATTCGTTTTATCTTACAGTAAAAAAAATAATGAATAATTTTATTCGCGTGATAGATGGATTTTATAAGCCTGAAATATATACGGATACCGATAGTTTATACATTTCGTCTAGCAATTGGGATAAATTAAATGAAGCTGGGTTGGTGTCCGAAAATGATTATTGTCAATCTAGGGAGGCCCATTGGATTGAGACATTGAATACAGCAAGACCTATAGGACTAATTATTCATCATAATGTAGGCATAGCACCCTTTGTTGTCCCGTTTAATACAACCAGCAATCGAGCAAGCAAGATAGTTCATGCCCACTATAAGAGCCTTCAAGAGAAATTCCCCCATGTCTATAAGCAGAAAATGATAGTTGCATATTCAAAAAATAAGAACTTAAATGATAATATTGTTCATAGTAAACTAAAAACAATCAGTACATAACAGATACTGTACTTCTCGCCCATCGGGCGAGTTATTTTTTCTAATTTCAGATCAGAATAAGAACAGAAGAAAACCCTTAATCCTAATTTCTAAATAAAGTGTCTGCTCCACCCTAGGCCTGTACATTTGGGAGAATCAAACCCTCCCTCCCCCGAAATCTAATTATTTGCAAAATATTAATTTCATATGTTCCTATCAACACGAATCATCTAGTTTGGCAGCTAGGGAAAATCATCTAATCTACCAATGAATTTGAGAAAGATCGAGGATGTTAATATTGCAAAATACTCTAAAGATAATTGGGAATCTTTAAGACACAAATGAGAACCTAAAAGAGATACGTTATGTCTCGGAGCTTGTTTGATAAATACAATCAAGCAATGAAAGAAGTTGTATTTCAGAATATTTCCAATAATCTAACAGCTCCTTCTTTATCTTTAAAGGGTTGGTATTATTTATATCATTACGATAAAGAAATGATTGAAGAAGAATGGTATGAAACACACCGAAAAAGAAAACGTAGAAAAAGTTTACTCACATACTCACCCTTTTATAAGATATTTTATCAGACAAAGTATTAAAGGAGGAAGAGTTTCGGCAAATCGAAAATCATTTGAAACAAATAAAATGGATGAAATTTGTAATATATTAAAGGAATACAGTGCAAGTGACTCTAATAATATAATTGATTTATTCAAAGAATATAGCGCTTGCACGAAAGATAAAACGGAGGTTCATTCGAGACTTAAAAAAATAAAATGTACTAAACTAATGGCCTTTGATGCTAACGGTTTGTACGCTTC
>NW_008710616.1:9948-11304 GCF_000327385.1 Lottia gigantea
CAGTATATGCAAAACATGTCCCTTTATATCAGAAACTCATTATTTTGTAAGCAACTCTACGAATAAAAGGTACCCGATCCAGGAACATCTAACATGTGAACATTCGAATGTAATATATTTAATNTCATGCAAGAAATGCCCCAAACAATATGTAGGAGAAACTAAGAATAATTTACGAACTCGCTTTAATGCTCATACGTCAGACATCAAATTAAAGAAAGACAAGCCTGTTTCTAATCATTTCAACCTCGACGACCATTCAATAGACGATCTCACCCTAATCCCAATTGAGCGTATAGAAATTGACTTGCCCGAAGATGAAACTACCAAATTCCGTCAATCTAGGGAGGCCCATTGGATTGAGACATTGAATACAGCAAGACCTATAGGACTAAATATTCATCATAATGTAGGCATAGCACCCTTTGTTGTCCCGTTTAATACAACCAGCAATCGAGCAAGCAAGATAGTTCATGCCCACTATAAGAGCCTTCAAGAGAAATTCCCCCATGTCTATAAGCAGAAAATGATAGTTGCATATTCAAAAAATAAGAACTTAAATGATAATATTGTTCATAGTAAACTAAAAACAATCAGTACATAACAGATACTATACTTCTCGCCCATCGGGCGAGTTATTTTTTCTAATTTCAGATCAGAATAAGAACAGAAGAAAACCCAATATCAAGACCCTTAATCCTAATTTCTAAATAAAGTGTCTGCTCCACCCTAGGCCTGTACATTTGGGAGAATCAAACCCTCCCTTCCCCGAAACCTAATGTACAACATTTTTAATGTAACACATTGATGGTGCAAATTATTCAAACATTCAAAATGTAAAGCATTCATAATGCAACTTATTCAAAATGTAAAGCATCCATAATGCAACTTGTTCAAAATGTAAAGCATTCATAATGCAACTTGTTCAAAATGTAAATCATTCATAATGCAACTTGTTCAAAATGTAAAGCATCTATAATGCAACTTGTTCAAAATGTAAATCATTCATAATGCAACTTGTTCAAAATGTAAAGTATTCATAATGCAACTTGTTAAAAATGTAAAGTATTCATAATGCAACTTGTTCAAAATGTAAATCATTCATAATGCAACTTGTTCAAAATGTAAAGTATTCATAATGCAACTTGTTCAAAATGTAAAGCATCCATAATGCAACTTGTTCAAAATGTAAAGCATTCATAATGTAACTTGTTCGAAATGTAAAGCATCCATAATGCAACCTGTTCAAAATGTAAAGTATCCATAATGCAACTTATTCAAATGTAAAGCATTCATAATGCAACTTGTTCAAAATGTAAATCATTCATAATGCAACTTGTTCAAAATGTAAAGGCA
>NW_008710617.1:0-1618 GCF_000327385.1 Lottia gigantea
TAAAGATTAAAGTGGATAGATTTATTAGTTAGGACAACGTCAACAAGAATATAGTGAGCGCTGTGGTCGAATAAACAGTTATTTATTTACATATTATATCTCAATATGAAGGATTTAAGTCTATCAATAAATTATTATGACTTTAATCTGGGTTATCAGAAGGCTTTAATGTTCCAAGGACATCCAACTACCATCAGCACATTTTCATAACTTAGTGTGATCATTTTCACAATTGACAGAGCAAATATATTCCAAAATATCCTAAATTAAGTACTATCAGTGGCGTAGCGAGGAATTTTTTCAGAGGGGAAGGGGGGCATAAAAATGCTCAAATCATGGCCCGAAGGGGCCCGAAAACTATTAGTCAAAAAGCGGACGCAGGCCCGTTGTCAGTATTAATTGTTCGGAGGGGCAAGTAATAAATCCGGAGGGGCAATGGTATATGGTGTTTAATTGAGCGAAAGTTGATTAATTTTGTTGGTTTTAAGGAAACGTTAAGCATTTTTAGTTGTCGTAGATTTCAGCTCTTAATTTTCTAGTCATTATGATTATTATTATGATTTATACATATTATATTTCAGAAAGATCTGAAATTTCATCTGAAAATCAACAATTATCTGACATATAATCTGAGAAACAGTGGTATTGATATGACAGCTGACGCTTTTCTATATGACACATTATCTGCGCACACGACATAATATTGGTTTCATCATCTATTAGGACTTTGACAGGTTTTATTTATTACAAGATTTACGACACCATGACAAAATTTCCAGAGTAAATGGGAAAATGGACTTCCTTAGTATGCTATGGTTCTTTCCAAAATTTTCGGAATCATATCGTTTTTAATTTTTATCAAACATTGGCAGTTGTCCCATGTTCGAGAATTTTCCCCTTACGCTCTTACCTTCATGCTCTTGTTCAGTTTGTTATTTTTTACTTCAGTCAAAATATTGCGCAGTTGAGCGTCTGTCTACATAATGTTTTGTGTATCAAATACGTATATTTCAAATTTGGGAACTATAAGGAAATATGTCAACAATTTGCATAACCTCGACGGGTATAGTGTTTCGTAATGCCTAATGCGCTGGTTAACGTAAAAGCTAGGTTGGTTGGGGCGATAGAAAGAACCCCATCCGTATCTGTATAGCTAAGATAATAACCTACCTGAGTGGTCTATGATGTTGTGGTTAGAAAATTGAAATGAATATACATGAATGAATGCATGAAATAAATAGTCGGCTATTAAACTCTTACGTCCTACACGGAAATTGACCCTTCAATTAGATTACGTTGTCAATGTTTAAAGTGAATGCTTAAAGTATATAGTTCAAACAAATCTTATGATCCAATGATCTTTTGTTCTTATAGCGATATATATTCGCCCCATATGGACGCTTGACACCAATGTGAGATTGGGTTTATCCGTAAGAGTTTTAGAGAAAAGTATTATATCTAGTAATGTTTTTGTGCTGTTTTTACTAGACGGGTTTGACTTATTCTATGGATTTTTTGTAAGGAAGATCATTTAGTCTTTAGCCATCAATCTGTACCCTGCGTTTTGTCTGAGGTTCGGTCTTGCTTTTTTTCTTTTTCTATGCTTCTTCTTTCTTAT
>NW_008710618.1:0-1618 GCF_000327385.1 Lottia gigantea
AAGAATCTTTAATAGAACAGAACATTTGATTGTTTGGATGAGCCATGAACATGAGATGCAACACTTACCGGAAGTCGGGTTACAGACGTTACAGGTGAAGGGACATTCCTGTTGAGCGAACCCACTAACGTTCTTACAAACTGACGGCGTCAGGGTTATGATCTCTTCACAGTTGGGGAGTCGATCAACACATAACACTTGTTCTAGAATACACAACAATCCTATCATAATACACCGAGTTTCGTGTTTAAGTCTTCTGCTCCAGATTGGACTGATTGAGATGGAGTTTTATATCCTACCGTTCTGTACCTTATTGGACTGATCAAATGTTCTGTACCGTAATGGACTGAACAAATGAGATGGAGATTGATGCCTTTCTGTTCTCTACCATATTGAACTAGTTAAATGAGATAGGGTTTTATATTCTACTGTTCTCTACCGTATTGAACTAGTTAAATGAGATAGGGTTTTATATTCTACTGTTCTGTACCGTAATGGACTAAACAAATGAGATGGAGATTTATGCCTTTCTGTTCTGTACCATATTGAACTAGTTAAATGAGATAGGGTTTTATATTCTACTGTTCTGTATGGTAACGGACTAAACAAATGAGATGGAGATTTATGCCTTTCTGTTCTGTACCATATTGAACTAGTTAAATGAGATAGGGTTTTATATTCTACTGTTCTGTACCGTAATGGACTAAACAAATGAGATGGAGATTTATGCCTTTCTGTTCTGTACCATATTGAACTAGTTAAATGAGATAGGGTTTTATATTCTACTGTTCTGTACCGTAATGGACTAAACAAATGAGATGGAGATTTATGCCTTTCTGTTCTGTACCATATTGAACTAGTTAAATGAGATAGGGTTTTATATTCTACTGTTCTGTATGGTAACGGACTAAACAAATGAGATGGAGATTTATGCCTTTCTGTTCTGTACCATATTGAACTAGTTAAATGAGATAGGGTTTTATATTCTACTGTTCTGTACCGTAATGGACTAAACAAATGAGATGGAGATTTATGCCTTTCTGTTCTGTACCATATTGAACTAGTTAAATGAGATAGGGTTTTATATTCTACTGTTCTGTACCGTAATGGACTAAACAAATGAGATGGAGATTTATGCCTTTCTGTTCTGTACCATATTGAACTAGTTAAATGAGATAGGGTTTTATATTCTACTGTTCTGTATGGTAACGGACCGAACATATGAGATTGAGTTTTATATCCTCATGTTCTGTACCATAATGGACTGAACACATGAGTTTGGGTTTTACGTTATACTTCTTTTCTCTGAATTATATAATCCAAAGTTGTATCAAATGGTAAAGCAAATAGCTTGACTTAAATTCTCTACTTACTCCCGGGTGTATATTGACAAACGTAAGGTAGTTTCAGATTGTTGCTGTGGGGCGTTTCTATCTTCCGATCTGCGTTGCGACCGAGCAACATGGCCGTAGAAATATAATAAAAGGGCTCTTCTACAAAGTAAAAATAAATGTTTCTTATAACGCCAGCTGCATATTAGTTCAATACTTTACCTATAGGATTATCTTCTTGGCAAATCATATACACATTCTTCGACAGCCAAAATTTGTCGACCCCG
>NW_008710619.1:0-1193 GCF_000327385.1 Lottia gigantea
GGCCAGATGAATACTGACAATGTAAACGGAGCTAGTGAAACCTTCTAGATTGCGACAAAAATCAGCGTCTAAATAAGGACTAGTTCTATAACACAGTAGGTTAGAGTATTGATTCTTTGAATGACATCATCTGCTTGGTTACGTCGCACACGACCAGTCTTGGTCAGAGATTTTTGTTGCCGATTAGAATCTTGAATAAATTTTGCCTGTTCCCATGCTTCCACGACAAGATTATCACGCCCCCGACAGGATTTATAATATCAAACATATTTTATCATCTGTAAGACAGACCGTCATCATCCAATCAGATTCATTTTCCTTTCAATTGCATGATCTTCACATGATTATCGACTGGAGATTTACTGTCTCCTCGTGTGCTAGCAGTCGGTCGGTGAAACCTTCTAGATTGTGACAAATATCAGAGACCAAGACCGTTCGTGTCCGCACCATATTGGCTAATGAACACAAGCAACACCATGCAGTGTACAATAAGGGAAATTTTGAGGTTAGCGTACTTACTGAGACTGTAGATGTAAGATTAAATCATGGTTATTAAACAGAGTAGAGTAGACGAGTTGGACTAGTAATAAATAAACAACTGTCAAACCTAACAGTAAAACCATTTTAACGATAGAACTTGCTTGAGAGAAGACGGCCGTACAAACTAACGACAGGCTTACACAGAACGTATAATACTGAAATATATAAAACACATGGTTATGTAGTGTGCAATGAGGGAAACCCTAGTTTTGATCAGTTATTATAGTTTATTGTGGGTATGTTATGTGTTGTAGAAGTATATTCTTGTTTTGATCAGTTATTATAGTTTATTGTGGGTATGTTATGTGCTGAAGGGAAACTATGTAGAAGAGATTACTACTTGTTAACGGGTACAATGGAGAAAATGTAACTTTGACATATAATCGATTATGAAATTTGATAATCGATAATCGAAATTATAAATTCCTAGCAACGATAATCGATTATTTCAATCATTTTACCCAGCCCTATATATGACCTTTTGGTCATAGGGTTAAAATTAGCATAAAACCAGTGATTAAAGGGTTAATTTTATGTTAAAGGGACAGATGTGCCATTTTGGAGTTGATTTGAGTCTTGAATATATGTAAATAGTCTTCAGAAATACTACAAATGTACGAAAATTGCATAATTCAAAAATATCTCAAACAAGG
>NW_008710619.1:1243-2788 GCF_000327385.1 Lottia gigantea
ACCATATCGAATTTCATTTGATTCCATCAAAAAATCTAGTTTTTGAGCGTTTACAAGCAAATGTTGACGGATGGACGGACAGGGGTCCCGACAATATAGAGACAGGTTAATAATAATAGTTAAACCTTACTGAGAATGATTCAGATAAAACAAACAGTAGTAAAAGTAGAATTATCACAGCACCAACAAGAAATAACCAAATACTCAAAATAGATCTGAAAATATAAATCAAAACAGTCATATATCATTACATTGTAGACCTACTACATTCCTTACTTCGGGCAAAGTGGGAACTTAGCTATATGAAAATATTAGAGGGGTTTTTTGCAAAATTTTCATTATCAAAATAGTCCGTCAAGATGGTGAAATGGTCCCTATAAGGATAGGGCACATGAACAGTCTTGGTTGCTGACTTTTGTTGTCGACTAGGGTCTTGTCAGGTGTTTCAACGATTGACTGTGGGTACATGAGGAGACAAAAATCTCCAGTCGGTCGTTTTCCACCATGTCGATAATCACCTGAAGATCATGTAATTGAAAGGAAAATGAATCTGATTGGATGATGATGGTCTGTCTTTCAGATGATAAAAATATCAGAGACAATTATCAAATTTGTTTAATATTATGAATCCTGTCGGTGACACGATAATCTTGTTGTGGAAGCACGGGCACATGGGAGATTTTACTCAAAACTCTAATCAGCGACAAAAATCTCCGACCATGACTGTGACTGCTCGTGTGTCCGCACCTTTAACTATATATTTAGCTTTAACTAATAAGCTATATTACTGTTAATCTATTAATGAATAACAACTAATTAATCAAAACAGGATTCAGGATGAACATTAATCAGATAAGAGGATTATAATATTTGTAATTATCCATGTTCAATAATTAGCTATATAAATTAATATTAAAGGGATTGTAAAGAGGTTTTCTATACTTTTATGTGTATCAGGGACACTGATATCATCAATTTACATCATTCTAATTTTCAATCAGACGTCTGTGGTTCTTGTTAAAGAGATTGTGAAGAGGTTTTCTAAATTTTTTATGTGTATCAGGGACACTGATATCATCAATTTACATCATTCTAATTTTCAATCAGACGTCTGTGGTTCTTGTTAAAGAGATTGTAAAGAAGTTTTCTAAATTGTTTATGTGTATCAGGGACACTGATATCATCAATTTACATCATTCTAATTTTCAATCAGACGTCTGTGGTTCTTGTTAAAGAGATTGTAAAGAGGTTTTCTATACTTTTATGTGTATCAGGGACACTGATAGCATCAATTTACACCATTACAATTTTCAATCAGACGTCTGTGGTTCTTGTTAAAGAGATTGTAAAAAGGTTTTCTATATTTTTTATGTGTATCAGGGACACTGATAGCATCAATTTACATCATTCTAATTTTCAATCAGACGTCTGTGGTTCTTGTTAAAGAGATTGTAAAGAGGTTTTCTATACTTTTATGTGTATCAGGGACACTGATAGCATCAATTTACACCATTACAATTTTCAATCAGACGTCTGTGGTTCTTG
>NW_008710619.1:3407-4952 GCF_000327385.1 Lottia gigantea
GCACCATGTGGGTTAATGAAGACAGGCAACACCATGCAGTGTACAATGAGGAAAAGTGTCAGGTATGCAGTAGATACAGATGTATATGGTGTTGGAAATGAATGGAGTTTTACATCCTACTTTTCTGCCCCATGTTGGCTAATAAAGACAGACAACGCCATGCAGTGTTCAATGAGGAAAAGTGTCAGGTATGCAGTAGATACAGATGTATATGGTGTTGGAAATGAATGGAGTTTTACATCCTACTTTTCTGCACCATGTTGGCTAATGAAGACAGACAACACCATGCAGTGTTCAATGAGGAAAAGTGTCAGGTATGCAGTAGATATAGATGTATATGGTGTTTAAAATGAATGGAGTTTTACATCCTACTTTTCTGCCCCTGTTAGGGCTAATGAAGACGGACAAGGCCATGCAATGTGCAATGAGGGAATTTTTGCCAAAAAAGCAGCACCAACATGTTTCAGGTTCAAATGAAAGGAATGGAGTTTTACATCCTACTTTTCTGCACCATGTGGGCTAATGAAGACAGGCAACACCATGCAGTGTGCAATGAGGGAAATTTTTCAAAGTTGTAGGCGTCTGAGCTTTTCTGCACCTGATTGAGCTAATGAGGGAAATTTTGCCGGGACATCGGCATTAGTCTACTCTTTTTTAATTATCAACTGTCAAGGGATCTTTAACATGTACAACCTGTAGTACACAGGGCCTCGGTTTATTGTCCCTACAACTAGACACTTTTTCCATGTCAGTCCCTCTTACCTGTATCACTGACAGGGGGAAACTGGGTTGAAAAATCTGAAGGTATTACTTTGATATATGCTGGGATTGAACCCTGTAGAACACGGGGCCTCGGTTTATTGTCCCATCTGAACAACTAGACACTTTTTCAATGTCAGCCCCTCTTACCTACATCACTGACAGTGGGAAACTGGGTTGAAAAATCTGAAGGTATTACTTTGATATATGCTGGGATGGAACCCTGTAGAACACAGGGCCTCGGTTTATTGTCCCATCTGAACAACTAGACACTTTTTCAATGTCAGCCCCTCTTACCTACATCACTGACAGGGGGAAACTGGGTTGAAAAACTATATAAAATGCTGAAAGCTTTGTTCACAATTCAATAATGTTATAAAAAATAGAAGCCCTACCTTATCTTCGAGTTCTTTTTTACGAAAGGAAAGAAAAAATCCTTTAACATGTTCGGAACGTAATCTTTCTATACTTCTAGCATCTATAGCACGGCCTAAATATTCATTAACTTCTGCTTCCGGATCTTTCTCTGTCTGATCTAGACCCAATCTACAATAACAATAGAGGATGAGAGAGGGTTGTAGCCTAGTTGGTTAGGGTGTTAGAATCTTTCCATGACATCATTTAATTTGCAATGACGAAGTTGCAAAGTCTGGTGTCTATTTATAATTCATCTTTCCTCATTATTTCAGTCAAACCAGTTGTAAATGGGGACAGATTCCAAGAAAAGATCAATTATGGGTAAAGCCATGCAGTGGACAATGAGGAAATCTTTCTCTAACTTACTCT
>NW_008710619.1:5002-7675 GCF_000327385.1 Lottia gigantea
GTAAAAAGGTTTCTAAATTTTTTATGTGTATCAGAGACACTGATAGCATCAATTTACATCATTCTAATTTTCAATCAGATGTCTGTGATTCTTGTTAAAGAGATTGTAAAGAGGTTTACTAAATTTTTTATGTGTATCAGAGACACTGATAGCATCAATTTACATCATTCTAATTTTCAATCAGACGTCTGTGGTTCTTGTTAAAGAGATTGTAAAGAGGTTTTCTAAATTTTTTATGTGTATCAGGGACACCATTCTAATTTTCAATCAGACGTCTGTGATTCTTGTTAAAGAGATTGTAAAGAGGTTTTCTAAATTTTTTATGTGTATCAGGGACACTGATAGCATCAATTTACATCATTCTAATTTTCAATCAGACGTCTGTGGTTCTTGTTAAAGAGATTGTAAAGAGGTTTTCTATATTTTCTATGTGTATCAGAGACACTGATAGCATCAATTTACACCATTCTAATTTTCAATCAGATGTCTGTGATTCTTGTTAAAGAGATTGTAAAGAGGTTTTCTAAATTTTTTATGTGTATCAGGGACACCATTCTAATTTTCAATCAGACGTCTGTGATTCTTGTTAAAGAGATTGTAAAGAGGTTTTCTAAATTTTTTATGTGTATCAGGGACACTGATAGCATCAATTTACATCATTCTAATTTTCAATCAGACGTCTGTGGTTCTTGTTAAAGAGATTGTAAAGAGGTTTTCTATATTTTCTATGTGTATCAGAGACACTGATAGCATCAATTTACACCATTCTAATTTTCAATCAGATGTCTGTGATTCTTGTTAAAGAGATTGTAAAGAGGTTTTCTAAATTTTTTATGTGTATCAGGGACACTGATAGCATCAATTTACATCATTCTAATTTTCAATCAGACGTCTGTGATTCCTGCAATTCCACTAAAACTAAGCAATTATGTTAAAGGGATTGTAAAGAACCACAGATCAAACGAATTCTGCACCTATATTAGGCTTATAAAGACAGACAATGTCATGCAGTGTGCAATGAGGGAAATTTGCCAGGACAGTGACATTAGCCTGCCCTTCTTGATTTCCAACTGTCGGGGGATGTTTTATGTGTACAGCCTGTAGTAAACGGGGCCTCAGTTTATTATCCCATCTGAACAACTAGACATTTTTTCCATTACCTACATCACTAACAGGGGGAAACCAGGTTGAAAAATCATCTCAAATAAACAATGAGAAGAGAAGACTACTAATAATCTTACCAGTGAAGAGAAGGGAATAATGTAAACAATAAATACAACTATTATAGCTACAAGTTGACTCAACCATCGATTAGACGCGATTCTTCTAGACAAAACTTTTAAACCTTTCGGTGAACACTGAAAAATACAAAAATACAATCAAATTTAACCCTTTTAACACTGAAAAATACAATCAAATTTAACCCTTTTAACACTGAAAAATACAATCAGACACATTTTATTTGAAAAATCTTAAAGGGACAGGTAGGCCATATTTTCATCAATCGTACCTTAGTCTCATAAACGGGAGTTTTTTTTAGCTGAGACCAACGTTTAATTCTTAATTTAATCTGTACCTACTTTGGCTAATGAATAAACAAGCCAAGTTCCAACGATCCGAACTGCCAACCGAAACATAATTGGGCTAATGAAATGAAATGGAGTTTTACATCCTACTCTCTGAACCTATTTGAGCTAATGAAGACAGGTTAATAAAGATAGTGGACCACAGCCATATACGTCCACCACGGCATGTGGTAAATATTCAAGAATTTTTGGCAAGGGCAATAACTCTGCTTCCAACGGTCGAAAATAGCTCAAATTCGAACTTGATCTTCGTTTTATTAATATGTATACACATATCGAATTTCATTTGATTTCATCAAAAAATCTAGTTTTTAGAGCGTTTACAAGCAAATGTTGACGGATGGACGGACAGGGGTCCCGACAATATAGAGACAGGTTAATAATAAAAGTTAAACCTTACCGAGAATGATTCAGATAAAACAAACAGTAGTAAAAGTAGAATTATCACAGCACCAACAGGAAATAACCAAATACTCAAAATAGATCTGAAAATATAAATCAAAACAGTCATATATCATTACATTGTAGACCTACTACATTCCTTATCTCGGGCAAAGTGGGAACTTAGCTATATGAAAATATTAGAGGGGTTTTTTGCAAAATTTTCATTATTAAAATAGTCCTTCAAGATACGATTGGTCAAACTGATGACGAACTTGTCCCTTTAAGGTACATGAACGGTCTTGGTTGCTGATTTTTGTTGTCGACTAGGGTCTTGTCAAGAGTTTCAACGATTGACTGTGGGTACATGAGGAGACAAAAATCTCCAGTGGGTTGTTTTCCACTATGTTGATAATCACATGAAGATCATGTAATTGAAAGGAAAATGAATCTGATTGGATGATGATGGTCTGTCTTTCAGATGATAAAAATATCAGAGACAATTATCAAACTTGTTTAATATTATAAATCCTGTCGGTGACACGATAATCTTGTCGTGGAAGCACTGGCACATGGGAGATTTTACTCAAAACTCTAATCAGCGACAAAAATCTCCGACCATGACTGTGACTGCTCGTGTGTCCGCACCTTTAACTATATATTTAGCTTTAACTAATAAGCTATATTACTGTTAATCTATTAATGA
>NW_008710619.1:13320-15385 GCF_000327385.1 Lottia gigantea
ACCATGATCAGAACGAGTTTGGAAGAATGAAGGAGACCGAGTAACTCACACCACACCATCCAGGGCCGAGTTTCACCGCCATGTCATTCGACCCGACCAGATCTAACGAAGAATCAACAACCAACAACACAGAATATATCCAATTTGAACCAATCCAACTACCAAGACTACCAACAACTACCTAGTCTGTATGGTGTTGTTGAAAAGTAGGACATATAACTGTAAGTGTTTAAATAACAAAGGGAATAAAATAGTGTTTATATCAGTCTCCATTGTACACTGTATGGTGTTGTTGAAAAGTAGGACATATAACTGTAAGTGTTTAAATAACGAAGGGAATAAAATAGTGTTTATATCAGTCTCCATTGTACACTGTATGGTGTTGTTGAAAAGTAGGACATATAACTGTAAGTGTTTAAATAACGAAGGGAATAAAATAGTGTTTATATCAGTCTCCATTGTACACTGTATGGTGTTGTTGAAAAGTAGGACATATAACTGTAAGTGTTTAACTAACAAAGGGAATAAAATAGTGTTTATAACAGTCTCCATTGTACACTGTATGGTGTTGTTGAAAAGTAGGACATATAACTGTAAGTGTTTAAATAACAAAGGGAATAAAATAGTGTTTATAACAGTCTCCATTGTACACTGTATGGTGTTGTTGAAAAGTAGGACATATAACTGTAAGTGTTTAAATAACGAAGGGAATAAAATAGTGTTTATATCAGTCTCCATTGTACACTGTATGGTGTTGTTGAAAAGTAGGTCATATAACTGTAAGTGTTTAAATAACAAAGGGAATAAAATAGTGTTTATATCAGTCTCCATTGTACACTGTATGGTGTTGTTGAAAAGTAGGACATATAACTGTAAGTGTTTAACTAACAAAGGGAATAAAATAGTGTTTATATCAGTCTCCATTGTACACTGTATGGTGTTGCTGAGAAATAGTGTTTATAACAGCCTCGCCAAGTGTTATATCAGGTGTTGATTTAACATAATAAACAGCTATTATAATGATTGATTACTATACATCATGAGTTGTTTATTACATACACTACGTCATTGTCACGTTTATCATAGTCTACTAGACTCATAGATTTCCCTGTATCATACCATATTTATTTTACACGAAAATAACTCAAATATCAATATTTTAAAGGGATACTACCACTTAGAATGGAAATAAAATTTAAAATCTCAAACTTGGTCAATAAGAGTATATATTCATCAGTTAGACTTACCAGGTGTCATGACTAAAGAATAGAATCTCTATATAACACGATATATCTATTAAACTAAATAATTATAACTTTAAAGGGATACTACCCCTTAGAATGGACATAAAATTTAAAATCTCAAACTTGGTCAATAAGAGTATATATTCATCAGTTAGACTTACCAGGTGTCATGACTAAAGAATAGAATCTCTATATAACATGATATATCTATTAAACTAAATAATTATAACTTTAAAGGGATACTACCTCTTAGAATAGACATAAAATTTAAAATCTCAAACTTGGTCAATAAGAGTATATATTCATCAGTTAGACTTACCAGGTGTCATGAATAAAGAAAAGAATCTCTATATAACACGATATATCCATTAAACTAAATAATTATAACTTTAAAGGGATACTACCCCTTAGAATAGACATAAAATTTAAAATCTCAAACTTGGTCAATAAGAGTATATATTCATCAGTTAGACTTACCAGGTGTCATGAATAAAGAAAAGAAGGTTCGTTTAAACAATCATACTTTAGTCTCAGAAACAGGAATTTTTTAGCTGAGCTAATCAGTAATAGTGTTCACAGTTCACTGTCGAAATTTGAGCCTTCAAATCCATGTGTGTTCAGAATTATCTACGTTTGAAAGTTAAAATGACGACTCGTCTTTTCTTGAGACTCTGTCATATATAGAAAAGACATCTATAGAAATAGGAAAAGAAATTCCTAGTTTGAAATGAAATGAATGGAGTTTTACATCCTACTTTTCTTACCAATTCTTAATTAATTAAAAACTCTTGATTAATTATGAGAAATTGAATGAAGACAGA
>NW_008710620.1:0-1617 GCF_000327385.1 Lottia gigantea
ATCTGTGTCAATCTTTCCAAAATCTAACTTGTCATAGATATTGTTGATTTAAACGAACAGATAAAATTCTGACATAAACTGTTACCTCTATCTTGTTCACAAGCCAACAAATTTTGATACATTTTTACCAAGACGATGGCTATAACTCAAGATATGTTTATTGAAAAATCTCTGTTATAGATGGTCACACTAAATTCCATTTAAATACGATGAAAACTGTAGTGTTCACAAACAAATTTTGATGCATTTCTCTTCAGTTAAGGGCAATAACTCAAAAACCTATTTGTCAGATTCCAACTTTTCCAAGACTTCATCAATATAAATGAAAAACTGTAGTCTCTATTGTGTTCACGAACAAATTTTGATGCATTTTTCCTAAGTCAAGTTTAATAACACAAAAACCAATCATCGAAATATCGTCCTATTTAAACTTTTCCAAGATCTCATCAATATACATGATCACACTAAATTTCATTAAAATCAGACAAAAACTGTAGTATGTATTGCGTTCACGAACAAATTTTGACAAGTTTTTCCTAGGTCAAAAACGGTTCAATGAAAAAATGTCAAATTCTAACTTAACCAAAACCTCATCAATGTAAATGATCACACCAAATTTCATTAAAATCAGATAAAAACCGTAGTCTCTATTATGTTCACAAACGAATTTCAACGCATTTTCCAAAGTCAAGGGCAATAACTCAATATAGTCAATTTCAAACTTGAACAAGACCCCATTAATATAAATGATCACACCAAATTTCATTAAAATCAGATAAAAACCGTAGTCTCTATTATGTTCACAAACGAATTTCAACGCATTTTCCAAAGTCAAGGGCAATAACTCAATATAGTCAATTTCAAACTTGAACAAGACCTCATTAATATAAATGATCACACCAAATTTCATTAAAATCAGATAAAAACCGTAGTCTCTATTATGTTCACAAACAAATTTCAACGCATTTTCCAAAGTCAAGGGCAATAACTCAATATAGTCAATTTCAAACTTGAACAAGACCCCATTAATATAAATGATCACACCAAATTTCATTAAAATCAGATAAAAACCGTAGTCTCTATTATGTTCACAAACGAATTTCAACGCATTTTCCAAAGTCAAGGGCAATAACTCAATATAGTCAATTTCAAACTTGAACAAGACCTCATTAATATAAATGAATTTCATTAAAATCTGATCAAAACTGTAGTCTCTCTTATGTTTACAAACAAATTTCAACACGTTTTTCGCAAGTAAAGGGCTGATCGAAAAATCTTTAAATTTGAACTTGACCAATATCTCATCAATATAAATGCTCACACCAAATTCCATTAAAATCAAATACTGTAGCCGCTATTGTGTTCACAATCAAATTGTGGATGGACCATCAGACAGGGGCAACAACAAAATAAGACCACATTATAATGTCTTGGTGATTACTAACTCCCTTGGTCAAGTTTCGATGAAAAAAAACATTGGCACAATTCATTAGACATAGAGATTCCAGAACAGATGACTGATACAGGATCTTAATGGGTCAATAAAATACACCCAGACGGACGGTTTCTATGATGCACTTTGACAGGGGCAAATATAAGGAGCTACATATAAGGAGA
>NW_008710621.1:0-1615 GCF_000327385.1 Lottia gigantea
ACCAACAGACCTGAATGTTTTATGAATTGGTTGCAAAATGAAATCTTGCAGGCTCAGGGCATATTAACTTGGAGTTGAGGAAACATAGTTCTTAGGTTAGATAGATTGTGGGAAGTTAAACCAATAAAACAAACAAGTTTTACAATGTAGTAATTTTCTTTAAGAACATGTTTATCTTCTTTCTTATCTAGTTTATCTATGTCAGGGAGACCTGAAAACAATTAATCATTTATATGCATGGTAATAATGTAGTATGGTTACTTTTTCAAATAATTCTATTACCTTTTGTGCACCCTTTTGATCTATGATATTATTTGCTTTTAATGTGTTTGAAAAGTTTAAATTTTCTGTTAAAACTATTGTTTTATGAATACCTTATAAATTTGAAAGCTTTTAGTTGACAAAATGAATTGAATAAATGAACATATGATTTAAGTGACAAAACACATTATTTGCTACATAGTTGAACTAGTACTGTTACAAAAATTAGTGATTTCACAGAAGATGCATGTAGTATATGCATATATTTTCCTAAAAAATACTGTTTGTATGAGTATGTGAAATATTCAATTTTAGACTAATTAATTGTATATCTATATTCACGCATATATAACTATTTCTATAACTATTGTTACATATCATCATTCTAATGAGAAGACAAGACCTTGATAATATTGTACACTATTTTACCATTTAACTTCTTCAACCATTTTATTTTATGATCTTTGTGATAAAAAGTCCTTAAAATAACTTAAAAGTGTTTCTAAAAATATCTCTTGTCTGGCAGCAAAATATTCTAAATGTAATCAGATCTATTTTAACATTTCGATGTATACAGTTATAAGATATGGAGGTTTTTTAACAGGTTCTGTTAAAGATTTTTGAAAATTCACATAAATATGTTTTCCTCGTTTACCTGCAATGCCAGAAACTTCTAATTGTTCTGTAAAGACGTGTAATTATATCATTTAACAATAGTTTGGTGTATTGACTAGGAGAAAGAGCTTGTTTATCTGTAATCAGAAGGATGAGGACACGGCTGAAACAGTTTAAAATGGTATTCAGAATGCAACATCTAGTACCAGACAATAGTACAACAAAAGAACATTCTGTAGTTTAATACCAGAGTAAACTGATGTTTAGTTTTTTCGTAAAGCTAAAAGTGCAGCAGTGAACCATCTTGATGAAGGAGTATTCAGAATAGAAAATCCAGAAATTGACAATCGTCTGTTTAATGCTCAGTGTAAGATTATGTGCTGTGGATATATCTATAACTGACAATGCTACAGCAGTAGATCTGGTTTGTTATATAGAGTTGCTGTTTTCTTTTTCATTTTCTTTTTTGGAACCAGGAATGGTGATAACTTTGGTGTCAACATTTGTGATGACATGAGATGATAAACTATGGAAAAATATATTTTGTATCACATGTTTTACATCAATTTGCAACATAGAACATTGATATCTAGTGATTAGATAACACAAGGTATTGATTATTAAAAGGGAAATGAAACTTCATCTAACTAACAACATAACTAATTGAATGATAGTTTGAATTATGTGGAGAAAAATTTTACTTTCATCCAAACCGGATTCAAATCCAAAAGACAAAGAT
>NW_008710622.1:0-1616 GCF_000327385.1 Lottia gigantea
TACAGGATTGAACCCTGAACCTTCAAATAGCAAGCAAGCATCGAACTCACTGAGCTACCACAGCTCCAGAGAGACCAATCAAAAAAGTTCACATCAAACAATTATATAGTATGTATGCCTTATCTCTACAACAAAGCAGAAAATGCAATCTCACAAATTATTGCATACAGTGACTTAAACACTACTACATGTACCTAATCAATGGTGTTTATGTGCATTTAATCTATTAAGTGAAAATTGATGTCAAAGAAAGAAGTGGTTTTCAAGAATTTGTTTGATGTTGAAATCAGGCCACAGATCTTCATAGAAATATTGTGTAAAGAAAGGTTACATCAACATCCGAAGGTGGTCTACTGATTTCTTTACAAAGTGATATAAATATAACTTTTTTGTTATTTTTTTCTTCTGTGTATAACTTATGTCACTTAGCAATGAGATTGTAGATTTTTTTCAAAGGGTCCCTGAAACCTGTCTTGATATTTTATTTTGATTAAAAGCCAATGAAGAAAATCATGTAACCTATTGTGGGAAATTTTCACTTTTTAAATATAGATGGATTGGTAACAAGCAAAGTCTTGGTGCATTGTACAGCCTGATGTATCCTGTCAACTGAAGAGTTCTTGAATATCAACATAGACCAATGCTACATCATTTCAGCTTACACCTATGCTACATCAATGCTACATTTCAGCATAGACCTGCAATCCTACATTTCATCATAGACCAATGCTACATCTGCATTTCAGTATAGACCAATGCTACATTTCAGTATAGACCAATGCTACATTTCAGTATAGACAAATTCTAAATTTCATCTTATATCAATGCAACATTTCAGCATAGACCAATTCAACATAATTTCAGCTAAGACAATGCTACATCATTTCAGCATAGACCAATGCTACATTTCAGTATAGACAAATTCTAAATTTCATCTTATATCAATGCAACATTTCAGTATAGACCAATTCAACATAATTTCAGCTAAGACAATGCTACATCATTTCAGCATAGACCAACTCTACATAATTTCAGAAAATACCAATGCTGCATTTCAGCATAAACAAATCCTACACTTTAGCATTAACAGATGCTACATTTCCGCATAAACAGATGCTACATTTCAGCACAGACCAATTCTACATTTCACCATCTATGATGCTACGTTTCACCATCTGTAATGCTACATTTCACCATCTGTGATGCTATGTTTCACCATCTGTGATGCTACAATTCACCATCAGATGCTACATTTCACTATCTGTAATGCTACGTTTCACCATCTGTAATGCTACGTTTCACCATCTATGATGCTACGTTTCACCATCTGTAATGCTACGTTTCACCATCTGTGATGCTACATGTCACCATCTATGATGCTATGTTTCAGCATAGACCAAAGCTACATTTCACATTCTATGATAAAAACTGACTTACCTATGTCCTGACTGTAAATGACATTGTAAATCTGTACACCTCTCAACATGACTAGAATTAGGCTGAAATAGACAAAAAATATACAATATATTTCATAAAAATATGCCATATTACCATCCATTACAGAAATTTACAGTAAATAAGGGTGTGAAATATAATATTCATAATTATACTGTGAA
>NW_008710623.1:0-5054 GCF_000327385.1 Lottia gigantea
ATTTGCGTTCGAAGACAAGACAAGATTGAGGAAATACAAAATTGTCTACTACGTTTTATACTGTCGAGAAATTAAGGATAATTAATTAATAACTTACCTTTGGCGAAGGACAAATAGAGAAGGTGTTCATGATTCTATCTGGATATTCTTCTCGGATTTTACTGATGAGGAGAGTTCCCATACCAGAACCAGTTCCACCACCAAGAGAATGGGTCAACTGGAATCCTTGCAGACAATCACAACTTTCAGCTTCTTTACGGACAACATCAAGAACTGAATCTACCAATTCAGCACCTTCTGTATAATGACCTTTAGCCCAGTTATTTCCGGCGCCGGATTGTCCGAAGACAAAGTTATCTGGACGGAAGATCTGGCCAAAAGGTCCTGATCTTACAGAATCCATGGTGCCAGGTTCCAAGTCGACGAGAACAGCTCTGGGTACATATTTACCACCGGTAGCTTCATTATAATAAACGTTGATTCTCTCCAACTGAAGATCAGAATCACCGTGGTAAGTTCCAGTTGGGTCAATACCATGTTCATCAGAGATCACTTCCCAGAACTGGAAGTAAAGATGACAGATCTTTTTTAATATCAATATTAAATCATTTGTGGGTACATGTATTTTGATATTCAATTAGAATTTTCCAAGTGACTTAAAAAATAGTTTTCGTCAGTAGATAACTTTACTTCGAACCACAAATTAGCTTGGTTGACAAATACAATAGAAAGGAACGGTGGGTCTATAAAACACTTCCACAATTGTGCACCTTCAAACTCATTGGTATCGATTGGATATTGAACAAGATATTGGAATATTGAAGTGGTAATTACCTTAGCTCCGATCTGGTTACCACATTGACCAGTTTGCATATGAACGATTTCTCTCATGTTGATGCTTGTGAGAACTGACTGGAGTCTAGAAGTGAAGTGTAGTTGAAAGTGGAATGATTTGTCAGTGTTTTATATTAGACCAGGTTTACAGCTGCTATAAACAATTTAATAACTTTATCAACAACATTGGCTTTCGGTAATGGTCTAATTCTTAAATCCAAACTGATTTAATTATATAATCCATGATCTAAATCGATAATCCAATCAGTTCGATAATCGATAATAAAACTAATCTGATTTCAGTAAACTCACTGTGAAGATTACTGAACAAGACTTAATGACCTAGTAACAACAAACAAACAACAAGACAACAGATCTCATGTTTCGGGTATAAATTAACAGTTTAAATCACCAACTCTACATTCAGTTGTAACATCTTGCCTTGGTTAGCTTCAACTCTTACTGCAAGGTTCCCGTCTCAAAACCTTCGTCAGTTTTAAACTTTAGTGTCAACTATTATAAACCTTCAATATGGTAAGTGAAACCCTTTTAGTTTATATATTACCTCAGGAGTAGTAAAATGTTTAATAAGTGTATTTTAACGGAACAATAAGATAGTTAATTCCCACGAATAGTAGAATACAACAAGTATTATCTTCCATTATTGAATGTGATCTATAAGTTCTCAGTAATTGTCGCCTTAGGTTTATCTTTATTATCAAAGTATTATAAACAATAAGTCCGTTGCCTATCCTTGGAAATTGTGTTTTCATTGACTGTTAATCTGTTTTGCATTGTTAATTTGTATGAATAATACTAAAATTTAAGTATTTCCTGGGCCACCCGATCTACATGTATATTGATACGTTGTTGCTTTTTATGGGTCAACCCCTACATATCCCCTTTCTTCTCACATATACCTTCTTTCCTTTCAGCGCGAGTGTATCTCTATCCACATTGGTCAAGCTGGTGTCCAAATGGGCAATGCCTGTTGGGAGTTGTACTGTTTAGAACATGGTATCCAACCAGATGGTCAGATGCCTTCTGACAAAACTATTGGAGGTGGCGATGATTCCTTCAACACTTTCTTCAGTGAGACTGGAGCTGGTAAACATGTTCCAAGAGCTGTATTTGTTGATCTGGAACCAACAGTTGTAGATGAAGTCCGAACTGGTACTTACCGCCAACTCTTCCACCCTGAACAACTCATCACTGGTAAAGAAGATGCTGCTAATAACTACGCTCGAGGTCACTACACAGTTGGTAAAGAGATCATTGATTTGGTTCTGGACAGAACCAGGAAGCTGGCTGATCAATGTACTGGTCTTCAAGGATTTCTAATCTTCCACAGCTTTGGTGGAGGAACTGGATCTGGTTTCTCTTCCTTGTTAATGGAAAGATTGAGCGTCGATTACGGAAAGAAATCTAAGTTGGAGTTTGCTGTTTATCCTGCTCCACAAGTATCAACTGCTGTAGTAGAACCATACAACTCCATCCTTACAACCCATACCACACTGGAACATTCTGATTGTGCCTTCATGGTGGACAACGAAGCTATCTACGACATTTGTCGACGAAATCTTGATATTGAAAGACCAACTTACACCAACTTGAACCGACTGATTGGACAGATAGTCAGCTCCATCACTGCTTCACTTCGATTTGATGGTGCCTTGAACGTCGATCTTACTGAATTCCAGACCAATTTGGTACCCTACCCACGTATCCATTTCCCATTGGCTACCTATGCTCCAGTCATTTCTGCTGAGAAAGCCTACCATGAACAACTCTCTGTTGCTGAAATCACCAATGCTTGTTTCGAGCCAGCCAATCAGATGGTCAAATGTGATCCTCGTCATGGTAAATACATGGCTTGTTGTATGTTGTACCGAGGTGATGTTGTTCCCAAGGATGTCAACGCTGCTATTGCAACCATTAAAACCAAGAGAACAATCCAATTTGTTGACTGGTGTCCAACTGGTTTCAAAGTCGGTATCAACTACCAACCACCAACTGTTGTACCAGGAGGTGATTTAGCCAAGGTCCAGAGAGCTGTTTGTATGTTGAGTAACACGACTGCTATTGCTGAAGCCTGGGCTCGTCTTGATCATAAATTTGATCTGATGTATGCCAAGAGAGCTTTTGTTCATTGGTATGTTGGTGAAGGTATGGAAGAAGGTGAATTCTCTGAAGCTAGAGAAGATTTAGCTGCTCTAGAGAAAGATTATGAAGAAGTTGGAGTTGATTCTGTTGAAGGTGAAGGAGAAGAAGAGGGAGAAGAATATTAAACATAATCAAAATTTGATTACTGAATAAATTATTTGAATTAAAGAATTCGCAAATTTAAACCTAGTTATAGCACACCTAAGCACCTCCCTTTTGTTAATACAACGAAAAGATCAAAGGAAATACTTCAAAATTCGGCAACTGTGGAGGTTTCATAGTCGCAAGCCTGTCACAGAGTGCCTAGGAGAGTTCTCCTGAGAAAATTTTCGAAAAATTGAATTGATTTGATGCATTTTGACACATATTTCAGGGGAAAAACGGATAAAATTCACATTTTGAAATTTGTTGAAAATAAAGTGGACTGCAAACCATTTTTATGGGGGCAAATCTAGAATACACATGTAATTGTCCCATAGGTACATGTGCAAGTTGTCTATTGACTCGTACACTTTGACAAATCAAGCCGACCAGACTAGCGACTTCGACTTTTAAAGACAGAAATAGACAAGTATCGATATTGTAGAAAATAGAAGAAGCTTATACACGAGGTACGTGTTCAGAGATCAAATTCTTGTATTATATAGTATTCACTTCTTCTATTTTCCACTGTATCTATGACCCCGTATCGCTTGTCACATTATTCATATATACAAATACCCACTAAGAAATACTAATTACCACTTTATTAGTTTCTTGATAACAATACAGCTATCTATAATCCAATTGTCGTCCAATGTTCGCACAGCGTTTAGTTTTGTTATGTGGTGCCGTTTTGTGGTTGAGATGTAAATAAATTCCCGAAACTTCAGGTAACACTAAGATCTGGGTATTACACATTATACGAATTGTTTAACAATTAAACCAGAAATTGACAAAGTGGCAGTTCTGCTGTTTCGAACGGCGGCATATCGTTTATATCTATCTGCAGATGAGTTCCATTTCCGGTTTCATCGACTTCGCATCCACCACAATCTCCCCCACAGAATCCTGTTATCACGTGACCACCGGGTTATATTTCCAATCACTGCTGATATCCCCACGGTTTTCCACGTCAGAGAGTCTGGAAACTTGAAGCCCGTCCCTCGAGTGTCGATAACAAATTTTCCCAGAACTCCACAACCATTATCTTTAGGGTAACAATCTTTAGCTGAACCATAATCTGTGGGATTTAAAGAACTATTTGTGACGAAATGAACATAAACAATTATTTTATAACCTTGGGGTATCTGCAATTTTCTTTTTTGAAATTCTGTTGTTCCACCTCCCTTGGTCTCTGGGTTATCTAATGGACTCGTTGCGCAGTCTGTTCCTGTTATCGTGTATTCCAAGAAGGACGCCATGTTCGGATGTTGAAGACTGACAAATGCACCCACACCCGATATACAGAACAATTTGACTCGAGTTTGGTAATCGGCAGGAAACAGCCAATAATCCTTTTCTTCCATACTTTCATTACATTTTCTAATTTCACTACATTTAAAATACGGTGAACAGACAAACTCACTCCACGTTCCATCTTCGGTACAAACTGGGTTGATTGGCGGGAAATATCCAGGTTCACAAACATACTCCACCATTTCATTGACCCCCCCCCACAAAGGTTTAGCTTCAAACGATGACGAGGATAAACGAGGCTCCACTGTATACTGATTACTATGTTTCTTTTAATAGACATGTCATTCTGATTTAATTGTGAATGAGTGGTTAAATAATCAACTCTTACCACTGTGCAGTAGAACATTTGCTATGATCAATAAAAATTATGGTGGTTGTTGATTCTTATATCAGTCAGAGTGTGAATGTCTTGTGTCCTTGAATAAATCATATTATTATAATCACTGTAGCACTGTTAATTAGCACACTTGCTTGAATACATCGAAATTATGGAGGTTGTGGGTTATAATATCAGTCGGCAATGAACCTAAATATCTAGTGACCTTAAATAAGTGATCTTTCATCATTATTATAATCAAATTGGCTGTAAATAAATTTGA
>NW_008710623.1:8466-14233 GCF_000327385.1 Lottia gigantea
CCGATGTACATGTACATGTGTATATTGATACATTGTTGCTTTTTATGGGTCAACCCCCCTACATATCCCCTTTCTTCTCACATATACATTCTTTCCTTTCAGCGCGAGTGTATCTCTATTCATGTTGGTCAAGCTGGTGTCCAGATGGGCAATGCCTGTTGGGAGTTGTACTGTCTAGAACATGGTATCCAACCTGATGGTCAGATGCCTTCTGATAAAACTATTGGAGGTGGCGATGATTCCTTCAACACTTTCTTCAGTGAGACTGGAGCTGGTAAACATGTTCCAAGAGCTGTATTTGTTGATCTGGAACCAACAGTTGTAGATGAAGTCCGAACTGGTACTTACCGTCAACTCTTCCATCCTGAACAACTCATCACTGGTAAAGAAGATGCTGCCAATAACTACGCTCGAGGTCACTACACAGTGGGCAAAGAACTGATAGACTTGGTCCTTGACAGAACAAGGAAGCTGGCTGACCAATGCACTGGTCTTCAAGGATTCCTCATCTTCCACAGCTTTGGCGGAGGAACCGGATCTGGTTTCTCTTCCTTGTTGATGGAAAGACTGAGCGTCGATTACGGCAAAAAATCCAAGCTCGAGTTTGCTGTTTATCCTGCTCCACAAGTATCAACTGCTGTAGTAGAACCATACAACTCCATCCTTACAACCCATACCACACTGGAACATTCCGATTGTGCCTTCATGGTGGACAACGAGGCTATCTATGACATCTGTCGACGAAATCTTGATATTGAAAGACCAACTTACACCAATCTGAACCGATTGATTGGACAAATCGTCAGCTCCATCACTGCTTCACTTCGATTTGATGGTGCCTTGAATGTCGATCTTACTGAGTTCCAGACCAATTTGGTTCCATACCCACGTATCCATTTCCCATTGGCTACCTATGCTCCAGTCATATCTGCTGAGAAAGCCTACCATGAACAACTTTCTGTAGCTGAAATCACCAATGCTTGTTTCGAGCCAGCCAACCAGATGGTCAAATGTGATCCTCGTCATGGTAAATACATGGCTTGCTGTATGTTGTACCGAGGTGATGTTGTTCCCAAGGATGTCAACGCTGCTATTGCGACCATTAAAACCAAGAGAACTATTCAATTTGTTGACTGGTGTCCAACTGGTTTCAAAGTCGGTATCAACTACCAACCACCAACTGTTGTACCAGGAGGTGATTTAGCCAAGGTCCAGAGAGCTGTTTGTATGTTGAGTAACACGACTGCTATTGCTGAAGCTTGGGCTCGTCTTGATCATAAATTTGATCTGATGTATGCCAAGAGAGCTTTTGTTCATTGGTATGTTGGTGAAGGTATGGAAGAAGGTGAATTCTCTGAAGCTAGAGAAGATTTAGCTGCTCTAGAGAAAGATTATGAAGAAGTTGGAGTTGATTCTGTTGAAGGTGAAGGAGAAGAAGAGGGAGAAGAATATTAAACCTAATCAAAATTTGATTACTGAATAAATTATTTGAATTAAAGAATTCACAAATTTAAACCTAGTTATAGCAAACCTAAACTCCTCCCTTTTGTTAATACAACGAAAAGATCAAAGGAAATACTTCAATACTGCCGTTTTGTGGTTGAGATGTAAATAAATTCCTGAAACTTCAGGTAACACTAAGCTCTGGGTATTACACATTATACGAATTGTTTAACAATTAAACCAGAAATTGACAGTTCTGCTGTTTTGAACGGCGGCATATCGTTTATATCTATCTGCAGATGAGTTCCATTTCCGGTTTCATCGACTTCGTATCCACCACAATCTCCCCCACAGAATCCTGTTATCACATGACCACCCATAGACCGGGTTATATTTCCAATCACTGCTGATATCCCCACGGTTTTCCACGTCAGAGAGTCTGGAAACTTGAAGCCCGTCCCTCGGGTGTCGATAACAAATTTTCCCAGAACTCCACAACCATTATCTTTAGGGTAACAATCTTTAGCTGAACCATAATATGTGGGCTTTAAAGAACTATTTGTGACGAAATGAATATAAACAATTATTTTATAACCTTGGGGTATCTGCAATTTTATTTTTTGAAATTCTGTTGTTCCAGCTCCCTTGGTCTCTGGGTTATCTAATGGACTCGTTGCGCAGTCTGTTCCTGTTATCGTGTATTCCAAGAAGGACCCCATGTTCGAATGTTGAAGACTGACAAATGCACCCACACCCCATATACAGAACAATTTGACTCGAGTTTGGTAATCGGCAGCATACAGCCAATAATCCTTTTCTTCCATACTGTCATTACATTTTCTAATTTCACTACATTTAAAATACGGTGAACAGACAAACTCACTCCACGTTCCATCTTCGGTACAAACTGGGTTGATTGACGGGAAATATCCAGGTTCACAAACATACTCCACCATTTCATTGACCCCCCCACAAAGGTTTAGCTTCAAACGATGACGAGGATAAACGAGGCTCCACTGTATACTGATTACTATGTTTCTTTTAATAGACATGTCATTCTGATTTAATTGTGAATGAGTGGTTAAATAATCAACTCTTACCACTGTGCAGTAGAACATTTGCTATGATCAATAAAAATTATGGTGGTTGTTGATTCTTATATCAGTCAGAGTGTGAATGTCTTGTGTCCTTGAATAAATCATATTATTATAATCAACCTTAGCTGTAGCACTGTTAATTAGCACACTTGCTTGAATACATCGAAATTATGGAGGTTGTGGGTTATAATATCAGTCGGCAATGAACCTAAATATCTAGTGACCTTAAATAAGTGATCTTTCATCATTATTATAAATTTAAAATTATTATAAATATAATCAAATTGGCTGTAAATAAATTTGAACAGATCAAAATAAATAAAACCAGCTGATCCTTGGCCAAACTTCTTGGCATTGATCTTTACTGTTACTTTAAACTATTCTGACATGTCACCAGACTTACACGTGCCAAGATGAGAACCCACAACCACCATTTGTTCTGGATTTTGCCAGTATATTTTCAATTTATCCTGCATAAAACTCCAAATGAACTACCTTATATATAAAGGTTTTAGCCTACTCTTGCTAGCAAGATATAATCTGCCATAAAAGTGCCAAATTGAGTTTTCTTTCTGCATGAATCTGTATTATCTATTTATATATGTACTGACATATTTGTTACAATTTGTTTATGAATGGAAATTTAAATCAAAATATTTTTTAGATTTCAGATTTTATGACTATGTTTATGAGATGTCAATATAAATTATGTTGTATGTGAATGAAATATGTCAATAAATAGTGGTTTAATAAAGGAACTAAAATATTTGTTGGTCAACTTGTTAAGAGATTGTAAAGAGGTTTCTAAACTTGTATATGTATCACGGACAATGATAGCATAGATTTCGACCATTTCAATGAGATGTTTCAAATTGCATTTCCACTACAATTAGGCGTTTTGTACATCTAACCGAAAAAATAGAATATGGGAATTATTAATGGCCCAAATACACATAAAAAAGCTAGAAAACCTCTTTACATTCCCTTCAAAAGAGGAGTACTACAGAAGAGCTCATATTGAACTAGATGAAGTTGTCCAGCTAAAATGTGTTCCAAACCAAACATAAATCATGAACAGCAGGATTTTTACCTGAAACTTTTCATGTGCAGAACAAAGAGAGTAAAACTCGATTTACTGTTTTGAAATAACAAGTTTAATAAATAATAAAATAAACATTGCGTTTAGTTTAAGCTTCATCTTGCTCCCCTTCTTCTGTATCAAATTCTCCCTCCTCTTCAGCTGTAGCATCCTGGTACTGTTGATATTCAGATACCAGATCATTCATGTTGGATTCAGCAGGATTCAATGGAGGAAAGCCTTTCTTCTGAACATAGCTGTAAACTGTTCAGAGATTCACTTAAATAGTTCCTGAATGGCTGTCGTATTACCAATAAATGTTCCAGACATCTTCAGACCTCTTGGTGGAATGTCACAAACAGCAGTTTTAACATTGTTGGGAATCCATTCAACAAAGTAGCTGCTGTTCTTATTCTGAACGTTCAACATTTGTTCATCCACATCCTTCATGGACATACGACCTCTGAACATGGCAGCTACTGTCAAATAACGACCATGACGGGGATCACAGGCAGCCATCATGTTCTTGGCATCGAACATCTGTTGGGTGAGTTCGGGTACAGTCAGAGCTCGGTATTGCTGGGAACCTCGAGAGGTCAGAGGAGCGAATCCTGGCATAAAGAAATGAAGACGGGGGAAAGGTACCATGTTGACGGCCAGCTTTCTGAGATCGGCGTTGAGTTGACCAGGGAATCGGAGACATGTGGTCACTCCAGACATTGTGGCTGATACCAGATGGTTGAGGTCACCGTAAGTGGGTGTGGTCAGTTTGAGGGTACGGAAACAGATATCATATAGAGCCTCATTATCAATACAGTAAGTCTCGTCTGTATTTTCTACCAGTTGATGAACTGAGAGGGTGGCGTTGTAAGGTTCCACAACTGTATCAGATACCTGAAATTGCAAAAAATATATCGATTAACTTTTGATTTGTGTGTATGTTTTTAACCAATATAGAAAACAAGATTGAGGAAATACAAAATTGTCTACTACGTTTGATACTGTCGAGATAATTAATTAATAACTTACCTTTGGTGAAGGACAAACAGAAAAGGTTGTTCGTGATTCTATCTGGATATTCTTCTCGGATTTTACTGATGAGGAGAGTTCCCATACCAGAACCAGTTCCACCACCCAGAGAATGGGTCAACTGGAATCCTTGTAGACAATCACAGCTTTCAGCTTCTTTACGGACAACATCAAGAACGGAATCTACCAATTCAGCACCTTCTGTATAATGACCTTTAGCCCAGTTATTTCCGGCACCAGATTGTCCGAAGACAAAGTTATCTGGACGGAAGATCTGGCCAAAAGGTCCTGATCTTACAGAATCCATGGTGCCAGGTTCCAAGTCGACGAGAACAGCTCTGGGTACATATTTACCTCCGGTAGCTTCATTGTAATAAACGTTGATTATCTCCAACTGAAGATCAGAATCACCGTGGTAAGTTCCAGTTGGGTCAATACCATGTTCATCAGAGATCACTTCCCAGAACTGGAAGTAAAGATGACAGATCTTTTTTAATATCAATATTAAATCATTTGTGGGTACATGTATTTTGATATTCAATTAGAATTTTCCAAGTGACTTAAAAAATAGTTTTCGTCAGTAGATAACTTTACTTCGAACCACAAATTAGCTTGGTTGACAAATACAATAGAAAGGAACGGTGGGTCTATAAAACACTTCCACAATTGTGCACCTTCAAACTCATTGGTATCGATTGGATATTGAACAAGATATTGGAATATTGAAGTGGTAATTACCTTAGCTCCGATCTGGTTACCACATTGACCAGTTTGCATATGAACGATTTCTCTCATGTTGATGCTTGTGAGAACTGACTGGAGTCTAGAAGTGAAGTGTAGTTGAAAGTGGAATGATTTGTCAGTGTTTTATATTAGACCAGGTTTACAGCTGCTATAAACAATTTAATAACTTTATCAACAACATTGGCTTTCGGTAATGGTCTAATTCTTAAATCCAAACTGATTTAATTATATAATCCATGATCTAAATCGATAATCCAATCAGTTCGATAATCGATAATAAAACTAATCTGATTTCAGTAAACTCACTGTGAAGATTACTGAATAAGACACAATGACCCAATAACAACAAACAAACAACAAGACAACAGATCTCTTG
>NW_008710624.1:0-1615 GCF_000327385.1 Lottia gigantea
GATTTAAAGTCAATAGTGCCAGTAATTTTAAATTCTTTTCTATAAATTTCTCGTGATATCTTATCTGAGTGTTAAGTCTATGGGTTTAGAAATATTTACTTGTATACTTTCCTCTTTCACAGGCTGAACTGGGATTAATATCTCTCTTAAGGAAGTCATTATTGATTCGAACTCTTCTGATTTCTGGTTTTCTATATCTATCCACCATATCAATAACTTCATAGAGGCTGCAGCCCTCTGGTGGTGATTTCAACTTGTGAACTTCAATTATTCTTAAAAGTGTCTCCATATTTGACAGGAAAAGATGACCTCTGATTTCAGTAACTGTTGGATTGTGGGAAAGGAGTCTATCTAGGTCTATCTATCTAACTGTATTCTATCCTATCCCGGACAAGCCCCCAAATTGTAACGGTGTTTACCACAGGTTGTTGGCTCAGGCAACCTGCAGGAAGAGAAAATCAGAAATACAAATGTTGATAATAGCAACCTTTATTCAGGACGGCGGCAAGTGAAAGACTGAGCTTGCTCAATCTTACAGTAACAACAATTACAACAATGTCTATGTCAAGAGGTATGACAGAGTGAACAATAAAATAAAATAATAATAAAACAAATCATAAGCAAAAGCCTCACTTTATGGGCTTATACATTTATGCAGACGAATTTCTAAAGTAAACAAAGTCATGTGATAGTTGAACTTCCGGTGACGTAGAGGTTGAAGGTCAAAAGTGACGTCATCTACATTTGCAACTTTTCGACTACCGCTTAAATTTTAACTATGCATATAATCTTAATTCTATGACTGTGCTGATAGCAAATAAATACTTATGAAGTTTCCTACTCATTAAAACAATATAAATCAATGAATGATAATGATGTCCAAAAATAAGCACTTTGACAAATTGATGAGCAAGCGTGGCACTCGACCACATTTTCGGTGAAAAATAACTAAATTGTCAAAAACATAAACTATCTTAACGACACAATAAAATGATATATATACAACGTTAGACAATGTTCGAAACTATATAATGCAATGAAAATAATAAAATGACACATTAAAAATACCTGCATGAAGAGAAATACAAATGTTGATAATAGCAACCTTTATTCAGGACGGCGGCAAGTGAAAGACTGAGCTTGCTCACGTGACTTCCGTCTTAAAAGGAGTGCCAAATTCACAAATGGGGTGCCTATCAACGACGTTACACTAATACAAAAAAATATTGACCAACTCTAAAATTTTTAAGAGAGTAGCCCAATTTTTTTTCTTCTCCTTTTCTTAGCATATTGATTTACAAGGTTACTTCCGACAAATTAAAAAATGTATGTCAGAATGCAATGAATTCAATTTTTCGAAAATGTTCTTGAGAGAACTATCTCAGACGCTCCATTAGAGGCTTGCGACAAGACATTTCCACAGAATTTGAATTCAGCCTCGACATTTGTCCCACTTTGAACCCGTTTGCCTCCTATTTGTACCCCCCGTCTCAGGGGGCTGGCGCCGCCACTACTATGATACAGCATATTTTGCAATTAGTGACGTCATCAAACAACTCGCGTCTGATTGAAAATGGCAATGTTGTAAATTGATGCTCTCAGCGTCGCCGATGCA